>NW_026735575.1:0-116594 GCF_949786415.1 Peromyscus eremicus | reverse complement strand
GCCTCTGTTAGCCTGCAAGCAACTTGAGAGCAGGGAAGTTCTGGAGTGCTTCCTTCACAGACCGGCTGCATCCCACGTGGTAGGAGTTTACTCTCTATGATGTAATAAAGGAATGGCGATGGCTTACCAAATGGTGATAAGACCAGCAGGCAGTCACAACTTTGATGCCACAGGCATTTGGCCAAGCAGCCGAGCCATAGCCCAGCCAAATCTGCAATTGCTTCTGCCTTAAAGACTGGCTCCACAGGCCTCCTCTTGACCCTGGCCTGTTACCACTGCAGTCCATTCCAATCTCTGGGGTTTACACTAAAACATGTGTTCTCATTTGATGAGAACGATGATGGGGATGGCGAGGAAGAAGCTGAGCAATGTGTGTATGTTGTACACGTACTCACGTGGGTGTGTGCAGACATGCATGCAGGTGTGTGCGCACCTGTGTGGAGGTCAGAGGTCAATCTTGGGTGTCTTGTTCTATTACTCTCACTAAACCTGGAGCTCACTGACTGGTCTAGGATGCCTCGGCAGTGAGCTAGGGGGATCTGCCTGTCTTTTTCCCACCAGCAAGCATTGGCGTTACAGATGCACGCCGCAGGGTCCAACTTCTGTGTATTTTACCAAGT
The DNA here is from genome assembly GCF_949786415.1 of Peromyscus eremicus. Taxonomy (NCBI): domain Eukaryota; kingdom Metazoa; phylum Chordata; class Mammalia; order Rodentia; family Cricetidae; genus Peromyscus; species Peromyscus eremicus. The sequence continues at coordinate 115,974 of NW_026735575.1, read as the reverse complement.
GAGCCGTATCTCCGGCAACTTCATAAAAAGTTTGCTTTCTATTGCTAGGATAAACACCATGATCAAAGGCAGCTTGAAGAGGAAAGGATTCATTTGGCTAACACTTCCATGTCACAGTTCATCACCATGGGAATCCAGGGCAAAAACTCAAGGCAGGAGCCTGGAGGAAAGACTTGAAGCAGAGGCCATGGAGGAACACTGCTGATTGGCTTATCCTCATGGTTTGTCCAGCTTGCTTTTTTTCTCAGATAGGATCTCACTTTGTAGCTCTGGCTGGTCTGGAACTTGCTATGTAGACCAGGATAGCCTAGAAGTCACAGAGATCTGCCTGACTCTTCTTACCAAGTGTTGGGATTAAAAGCATGAGCCACCATACTGGCTCAGCTTGCTTTTTTTTTTTTTTTTTCAAGACAGAGTTTCTCTGTATTGCCCTGGCTGGAGCTAGCTCTGTAGACCAGGCTGGCCTTGAACTCACAGAGTTCTGCCTGTCTCTGCCTCCTGGGGATTAAAGGCATGCATTACCACTGCCCAGCTTCAACTTGCTTCTACAACCCAGGACTACCTGACTGGTAGAAAATGTCCCTAGGCCGGGCAGTGGTGGTGCACACCTTTAATCCCAGCAGAGGGAGGCAGAGACAGGCGGATCTCTGTGAGTTCGAGGCCAGCCTGGGCTACAGAGGGAGATCCAGGAAAGAGGCCAAAGCTACACAGAGAAACCCTGTCTCGAAAAAAAACCAAACCAACCAAACAAACAAAAACAAAAAAAAAAGTGATGAAGAAGAGGGAGAAAGAAAAGTAAATTAAGAAAATAATAATAAGGCCTGAGGTTTGGCCTTCTGGCTCAGGCCTGTAGCCCTAGCATTCAGGAGGTCAGGAGGAGAATTGCCATGAGTTTGAGGCTTGCTTGGACTACAGAGTAAGACCTTGTCTCAAACAACAACAGCAAAAACAAATCAACTGGACATGATAACACAAGCTTATATCATAGCTCTTGGGTAGAAGCATCAGGAATTCAAGGTCATCCTCACTGGATACCTGGTAAGTTCCAGTCCACCCTGGGCTACATAGTGAGTTCTGCCTGGTAAGTTCCAGGCCATCAGCCCAAGACAAAATATACAAACTACATTTTTAAAGTAAAAAGGAATTTCAGGCTCCACAAAGGTAATCAGTTCATTGTTTTGTTATCTTTTCTCCCCTACTTGCTAGTTAGCAGTCTGACATCTGGTCAAAGTTTTGCTACTGTCAGATTTTGTTTTCAGTGCAAGGGATTGAACCAGGACGTCACACAGGGAAGGCCACACTTTCAGGGAACGTTCTGTTGTTTTTTGAAACAGGGTCTCACATGTAGCCCTGAATGGCCTGGAACTTATTATGTAGACCAGACTGGCCTTGAACTCACAGAGATCTGCCTGCCTCTACCTTATTTTTTTAAATTAAAAAATTTATTTATTTTTATGTGCATTGGTGTTTTGGGCTGTATAAGGGCGTCCAGTCCCCTGAGCTGCCATGTAGGTGCTGGGAAGTGAACCTGGGTCCTCTGGAAGAACAGTGTTCTCATCCACTCCCATCCCCTCTCATTTTAAACCGAGAATTCTCACTGAACCTGGAGCTCACTCATCGCTAGACTGGCTGGCCAGCAAGCTCTGGGGAACCACTTGTCTCACAGTGCTGGGATTTCAGATTTCACAGCGCTTTGTCGTGTTCACCGCCCTGCCTCCCGCCTCCTGAGTGCTGGGGTTAAAGGTGCATCAGGTGCATCAGCGTGCCCAGCTAGATGCCTGCTTTAACATGGCTGCCTCCGGGAATCTGAACTCAGCTTCTTGTCCTTCCTCAGCAAGTACTTTACTCGCTGAACTACCTTACCAGCCCTCCCTGGTTTTTTTGTTTTGTTTTGTTTTGTTTGAGACAGGATTTCTCTGTGTAGTTTTGGTGCCTGTCCAGGATCTCACTCTGGAGACCAGGCTGGCCTTGAACTCACAGAGATCCACCTGGCTCTGCCTCCCGGGGAGAGCTGGGATTAAAGGCGTGCGACACCGCCACCAGCCCTCCCTGGTTTTTAAATGAGGTTTCATGTAGCCCAGGCTGGCCTCTCCTTTGTTATGTAGTCAAGAATGAACATGAACTTTTTTCTCTTTAAAATTTTTTTCTTCCTTCCTTTCCTTCCTTCTTTCATTCTTTTATAAATGTGGAATGTTTCCAGAGTTTGCAAATCAGCCTTTCACAGGGCTCACAGGGCCCATGCTAATCTTCTCTATATTGTTTCAATCTTTTAGTATTTATTTATTTAGTATTTATTTCAATCTTTTAGTATTTTAGTGCTGCCAAAACATGCGCTCTCTCGTTCTCTCTCTCTCTCTCTCTCTCTCTCTCTCTCTCTCTCTCTCTCTCTCTTAAATTTTGACCTTGACTTTCTAACCCTCCTGTCTCTACCTCCCGACTGCTGGGACTACCACCACACCCAGTTTTATGCTGTGCCAAGGGTCTAATTCTATGAAGCTAGACAAGCCCTCTACCAAGGAAGCTACACTCCCAGCCTCTAATTTCATTTACATCTAAAACTGTTGCAAACAGAAAAGCTAAGGCTGAGGATGTGGCTCACCGCACAGGGCTCACACGGTATGTGTGAGGCCCTGAGTTTGATCCTTTTGATCTGGATCTGAATTTAGTCAACAATCCAGTATCAGATACTAGTAATGTTGTCTAAATACAAACTCAGCACAGAGAGATTTATATAATATCCGACTGCACTCGCCACGCTATTAAGAGATTTTTCTCATTTTATAAATGCAGGAACTGAGGCATAAGAGAGTTCGATTATGCAATTGTTAGTAAACATTCACTAGTGAATTATTCGTGACTGCCCTGGAGCAGGTTACTGGTGGTGTTGGGGCTTCCCCAGGGAAGTTCCCTTCAAGTGTCCCTACGCTCAGTCACGTGACCTCTACCCCCTCACTCAGCTCCTCCTCTGCGCCTTGCACAAGTGCCACTACCTGCCAGGTCTCCACCTGCCCCTACACCCTTCCTTCATCTGCTACATCTAAATGTCGTCGCTAATTCCGTGGCGCCTCCTGAGATGCTCTCGCATCTTCCCAGCCCACTCTTTCTCATGGTTGCATACTTACCGCCTCTACTCTGCCTCAGGTCTCATGTGTCCTGTCTTTCTAGCATCAACACCAGGAGATCTTACCCCCAACTGCAATCCCCAGTGGTCCGTACCACAGCTCCCACAGTCTGCCCCAGGCCAGCCCCACTTTCTCCACCGCCCTTCTACTCGGTGCTCATCCCTTCACCCCCCGAGCAGCACATGGCTTATAGATTTTACTCTTGATTTTCCTGATGACTATATATAAAATGACTTTTTCTTTTCTTTCTTTTCTTTTTTTATTTTATTTTATTTTATTTTATTTTTTTGTTTTTTTTTTTGTTTTTCGAGACAGGGTTTCTCTGTGTAGCTTTGTGCCTTTCCTGGAACTCGCTTTGGAGACCAGGCTGGCCTCGAACTCACAGAGATCCGCCTGGCTCTGCCTCCCAAGTGCTGGGATTAAAGGCGTGCGCCACCACCGCCCGGCTATTTTATTTGTTTTGGAGCTGAGGACGGAGCTAAATCCCCAAACCCCCACCCTTTTTTTTTTTTTTTTTTTTTTTTTTTTGGTTTTTCGAGACAGGGTTTCTCTGTGTAGCTTTGTGCCTTTCCTGGAACTCACTTGGTAGCCCAGGCTGGCCTCGAACTCACAGAGATCTGCCTGGCTCTGCCTCCCGAGTGCTGGGATTAAAGGCGTGTGCCACCACGGCCCGGCCCCACCCTTTTTTAAATATTATTTATTTAGTATGTATTTAGTGTTCTGCCTGAATGTATGCCTGCAGATCAGAAGAGGGCAGATCTTATTACAGATAGTTGTGAGCCACCATGTGGTTGCTGGGAACTGAACTCAGGACCTCTGGAAGAGCAGCCAGTGCTCTTAACCTCTGAGCTCTGTCTCCAGCCCGCCTTTTTCTTTTCTTTTGAAGCTTGAACCCAAGGCTTTCCAACATGCTAGACAAGAGTGGTCAATATCATTCAATGGATCGAGTGCCTGGAAGCAGCCTGGCACCCCACAGCTGTGCTTCGTTTCTCCTGGTGACTCTTGCTCCTCCCCGCGTATACCAAGGAGACAGGTTACAACGTCACCTGGCACAGGGCTTGCCCAGTAACTTTATCGATTTCTTTCTTCCTGCTTTGTTTCCTTAGGGTCTCACCTTGTAGGCCAGGTTATCCTCCTTAGTATTCCTCCTGCCTCAGCCTTCCTAGTGCTGGAGATTAAATTTTGTGTGGTTTTCTTTTTGCGATGATACGAAAAATCCAGGTCTTATGCACGCTGGGCAATAGCTTTGCCACTAAGCCACACTTCCGACCCATCCAGCTTACTTTCTGGAAACTGGTGGGCCTCTGGGAGTGGAGGAAGGGAAGCGAAGACTGTTCTGCCTGTGCTTGTGCAGGTGGACGGAGACAGCACCTTTACAAACAGAAGGTAGTCAGTCAGTCGGGCAGATGCAGCGCAGCCGACCTTAGAGCCACAATCTGAGGAAGCCAAGTTTCGGGAGCCTAAGATCCGCCAAAGCCTCTTGCTGGACGCCGCAGGGAAGGCTCGGGCTGCCCTCTAGCGTCAGGATGCGGAACTGCAGCAGGGTCGGCCGCGAGGGCTCGAGTTGCTCCGGGCCCAGCGCTGGCTCCGCCCCCGCCGCCCCAGTCTCCGACACGCCTCGCGGTGGAGGCTCCAATGCACTCGGCTCCGGTTAATACTTGCTTCTGAGAATCCGGAAGCACGTCATAAGCACGCGTCACGGGGGCGGGAGTCAGCTGAGCTGCCTGGGCGAGGTTGTGATCACCTGGGATCTGCTAAGGGGAGCCTGTAATCTCTTGGGACTAGAGCTGGGGTGCAAAACTGCGCCAGATTCTAGTGTGGTCTCCTCGATCTTCGCGTCCTATACTGCGAAAGCGAAAAGGGCCTTAGAATTTTTAACAAGAGTCTCGGGATTTGTCAGACGCTGGGGAGTCACAGCTTGCACATCCAGGACGACAGGGGTACCAGTTGTGACCCCCAGACCCTAGACCTAAGGCCCAGAGCTCGAACACTATGGCGTCCATCCTGGATGAGTATGAGGACTCATTGTCCCGCTCGGCCGTCTTGCAGACCGGTTGCCCTAGCGTGGGCATCCCCCATTCCGGTAAGTAAGAGGCCGCCACTGCCTCTTTCAATTCCGCTAGCATTTGTGGGGGAGTCCGGCTCAAGAGTTTGGGGCGTGCGTTCAGGATCTAAGCCCCAGGCCTCTCATAATCTCCAGCTTGTCAGTCATCGAAGTTTGAAAGAGCCCCAGGAGCAGCCGCGTGATCTAGGCCCTAGGTCCTTCAAAAGAGGGAACTGGGGCGCAGTTAAGGAAGTACTTGCCTTCCAGGCTGCAGCTTGGCTTTTGGGAGAACTGAAAATAGGTTCCAGGCTTTCCCTGGTGTCTGGTTCTGTGCGTTTTGTTTTTTTTTTCCCACCAGACTTTTTTTCGTGGAAACAAAGAGGGTGGGAATGAACACAGAACTTGGTGGAATGTGAATGTTATTGAAGGAGGAGGTTCGATCGTAAAGGGAATTTTGTCACTGAACAGGAAAGATGGAGGTGATTGGCCTTGGGTAAAGCTGGCTGCAGTTTAGAGTGTGGGTGTCATTTCTAAGCAGAGTAGCGCAGCGTTGGCACAGTGTTGTGAAAATACTCGCTGGACTATCGAGACAACAGCTGCGATCTGCGAACAGTACTGATGGGATCGAGTCTCCAGAACTCTACATATTATGGAGACTCACTGAGCCATGTCCCTGTGTGGACGGGGAGGAAGGGACAACTTTCGTTTTCTTGGGATTGGTAGGCAAAACGCTAACAAGGGAGAATGCCCAAACCATCTCTCCCATACCAAACCACCCCCCAGTTACCGCTGGGAACAAGCACATCCTGATACAGCCTCATCTCAGGTTCAGAGAACCAATCCTTCACTACGTCGCAAGTGTGAGAAAAGCCAGGACCCTTAGTATAAAGACAACCAGAAAACTAATGTTGAGCTCTTCATTAACCAAGATCCAGTGGGCAGGAATATAGTTGGGAAGTAGAAGAGTGTCAGGTACCACTGTTGTTTTCTGGGCTGCCCCACCCCCCTTTCTCTGGATGCCACAATTGATTTCTTCACTCCAAACCTATAGGGTATGTAAATGCCCAGCTGGAGAAGGAAGTTCCCATCTTCACGAAGCAGCGGATTGACTTCACTCCATCAGAGCGTATCACCAGTCTTCTCGTTTCCTGTAATCAGCTCTGCATGAGCCTGGGCAAGGATACACTGCTCCGGTAATATACCTGGGGACTTTTAGCTGACGAGGTTCATTCTCCACACTCGGCAAGTGAAACAATAGATGTTCAGGAGATACCCTATTCCTTCCCAAAGAAAACCAATGTAGTGGATGAAGACAGAGAGACCTACATTCAGATTCCAGCTAAACGTTCAGTTTATCAGCTAATGGTCTTGAACAAGTCAGCTAATCTTTCTGGTCTTTCAACAGTTAAAGGTGGTCTCAGCCTCCAGAGTTAGCCATACAGATCATTGGAACTGTCTGGGGAATCCTGAACTATATCCACTAGCTGGAAAGTGTCAACAGAATCGTTTATCATGTGGGATAAGCCACCTGGAAAAAGACAGTCAGACCTGTAACCCACAAAGACGAATCCCAGAATGAACAGTTGTTATAACAACTAGTGCTGGGAGTGTGGCTCAGTACCTGGCATCCCTGAGGCCCTGGGTTTGATTCCCAGCACTGTAAAATAAGTTGTAAATAAGAAGGCCGGGGCTGGAGTTCACTTAGGAGAGTACTTGTGGAGCATTCAGAGTCCTTGATTAGACACTCAGCATGGCTGAGACCAGGTGTGGTGGTGCACATCTGTAATCACAATACTTGGGAGGTAGAGGCAGGAGGATCTAAAGTTCAAGGACATCCTTAGCTACATAGTGAATCTGAGGCCAGCCTGGACTATGGGAGACCCTGTTTCAAACCAACAGACTTCAGGGTGTGACACACTAGGGAGGCTGATGACAGAGGGTTGGGAGCCTGTTCCAGGCTGCATAGTGAGACCCTATTTCAGAGAACCAAAGAATAAACAAACACACAAACCCCTTATGCACTAATAGGACGACAGTTTAGAATAAAGGGGAGGGTAAACAATACCCACAAGCAGTGCCCCCGGAAAGAACTTCAGGGATGAGGTCGGCCAGCAAAGTGCTTGCTTTGTAAGCAGGAGAACCCATGTAAAGAGCTGCAGTTGGCAGTGTGTGGAAATATGTAACCCAGCGCTGGAGTAGATCAGAGAGGTGAATCCTGGGAGCTTGCAGGCCAGCCAGTATGGCCAAATTGGTGAGCTCCAGATTCAGTGGAAGACCCTCTCTCAAAAAATAAAGTAGACTGGACTTTGGTTTTTAACACCCACATTGAAAATCTCACAGCTGCCTATAACTCTAGGTCTAGGTGATTCAGTACCTCTTCTGATCTCTGTGAGCGCCTGTGCACACACACATGATTAAATAAAATGGATTTTATTATACACTATATATTTATTTATTGTACACTATTCTAGGTGTGGTTGCATATGCCTTTTATCCTGGCACTGGAATTAGGGACAGTTGTGAGCTGCCTTATGGGTCCTGGGTCCTCTGCAAGAATAAGTGCTCTTGGGGCTGGAGAGATGGCTCAGCGGTTAAGAGCACCAACTGCTCTTCCAGAGGTCCTGAGTTCAATTCCCAGCAACCACATGGTGGCTCACAACCACCTGTAATGAGATCTGGTGCTCTTTTCTGGCCTTCAGGGACACATGCAGGCAGAATACTGAATACATAATAAATAAATAAGTCTTTAAAAAAAAAAAGAAGAAGTGCTCTTAACCAGTGAGCCATCTCTCTAACCCATCTAACATATATAACTTATACATTTTAAAAATTTCAAGTTATATTCACTAATTGATATTTTTCCTCCTTCTAACATGTGGGACCCAGGGATCAAACTCAGGCACCAGGCAGGGTGGCAAGTACCTTTATCCCCAGAAATTTAAAAAATATATTTAAATGACATTTATTTATTTATTTATTTATTCATGGATTGATTAATTGATTGACTGATTGTGTGGTGGGGGCAGGGCGTGCATATGCCGTAGTGAATGTGTGGAGGGCAAAGGACAGCCTTTTACCATATGGCTCTAGGGTTCCAATTCATATAATCAGAACTGACAGCAAGTGCCCTTACCATTGGACCATCTCACTGGTCCTTGAAAATAATTTTAACCTCTGAGCAAAAGGAGTTAAAATAGGCCAGGGACAGTGGCACATGCCTTTAATCCCCACACTTGGAAGGCAGAAGCAGGCAGATCCCAGAGTTCAAGGCCAACCTGGTTATAGCTGGAGTTTTCTCCAGTCCCGCCCGGGCCACAGCCGCTCAGACACAAATAAACACACAGACGCTTGTATTAATTAAAACATTTGGCCTAATGGCTCAGCCTTCTTGCTAGCTAGATCTTACACTTAAATTAACCCATAATTCTTATTTATGTTTAGCCATGTGACTTGTTACCTTTTCTCAGTTCTGCCTTCACATCTCACTTCCTCTGTGTCTGGCTGGCGACTCCTCTCTCAGCCTTCCTGTTCTCGGAATTCTCTTCTCTGCTTATCCTGCCTATACTATACTTCCTGCCTAGCTATTGGCCAATCAGTGTTTTATTTATCAACCAAATCAGAGCAACACATTAACAGCATACAGAAAGACATCCCCGGCACCAGGTGTACAGAGTGAGTTCTAGGACAGCCAGAGCTACAATAGAGAAACTCTCTCAAAAAATACAAAATATTAAAATAAAAATAAAAAGAAGTTAAAATAGTAATAAGATGCTTTAGGTACTTATTTGAACCAAGATCTTTGTTCACACCAGGAAAGCACTCCCATGCAGCCACGTCTCCATCACAGATCACTGTGGCTTTTTGTTTTGGAGACAGGGTCTCACATAGTTCAAGGCTGTGACTCTCTAATCATCCTGTCTCCGTCTCTCAGAAACAGAATTACAGGTGTGTACCACCTGCCCAGCACCTAGAGGTGTTATTAAAACCCATCAGATTGGTGCAATTCAAATCTAGTAATAAACAGTGCTGGTAAAGCTACAGGGGCATGGACTGCCATGCATGACACACTTGAGGTCCTAGGTCAAACAGCTGCCACATACAGTGGCACAGCTGTAAATTGCTGTCATCTTTTGAAAAGGTAAGCAGGCAGTGTCTTAAAAGTGAAAACATCTGGACTGGTAACTGACTTAACGGGATAGAGGGGCCTGTTGCTAAGCCTGACTGCCTTAGTTAGATTCCTCAGACCCTCAGACCCATGTGGGAGAAGGAGAGAACTGGTTCCTGCAAGTTGCTCTCTACCCTCAACTCATACACCATGGCATATGTGTATGTTCACACATACACGCATGCACACACAATTCAATTGTTTTTATAAAGAAACTAGCCGGACAGTGGTGGTGCACGCCTTTAATCCCAGTGCTCAGGAGGCAGAGGCAGGTGGATTTCTGTGAGTTTGAGGCCAGCCTGGTCTCTAGAGTGAGTTCCAGGACAGCCAGGGCTACACAGAGAAACCCTGTCTTGGGGGAAAAAAAGAAAGAAAGCTTTATCTATTGGTTACTATAAACTGTTCAAAAAATATCATTAATTGAGAAAATCAAGTTACAAATAGCAGTGTGAGGTGTTTTTATAATAAAAGCAACATAACAACCCTTATGTGTGTGTGTGTGTGTGTGTGTGTGTGTGTGTGTGTGTGTGTGTGTGTTGGTTTTCCAAGACAAGATTTTTCTATATAATAGTCCTAGCTGTCCTGGAACTCTTTCTGTAGACCAGGCTGACCTCAGACTCAGAGATTCTCGTGCTGGGATTAAAGATGTGCACCACCACCGCCCGGCTAGCAACCCTATTTATGTTGTGAGCATGAAAAGATGTTTATGGGCTGGAGAGATGGCTCAGAGGTTAAGAGCATTGGCTACTCTTTCAGAGGTCCTAAGTTCAATTCCCAGCAACCATATGTGTGCCTGAGGGGGACAGAAGAGGGTGTCAGATCCTCTAGGAACCACACTTGGGTCCTCTGGAAGAGCTACAAATACTTTTAACTGCTTGGCCATCTCTCTCCACTCACAACATGAAGAGATTTTTGTTTTTTATATAATTTTTTATTTAAAAAATTTTTCTTTCCTTTTACATACCAACCCCTGTTCCCCCTCCCTCCTCTTCTCCTGCTCCCCGCTACCTACCCCTATCCCACCCCCATCCCCTCCTCATAGAGGGCAAGGCCTTCCTTAGATAGTCAACACAGGCTGTCATACCATGTTGGAGACGGACCTAGCCCCTCCCCCCTGCATCAAGGCTGAGTAAGGCATCGCACCATAGGGAATGGGCTCTAAAAGGCCAGTTCGTGTACCTGGGATAAGTCCTGGTCCCATTGCCAGGGGACCCACAAGCACATGAAGCCACACAACTCACTCACATTGAGAGGGCCTAGTTTGGTCTCATGCAGGCTCCCCAGCGTCAGTCCAGAGTCCATGAGCTCCCATTAGCTTGGGTCAGCTATTTGGTTTTTCCCATCATGATTCTGACCCGCCTTGCTCTTATAATCCTTTCTCCCTCTCTTCAACTGAACTGCAGGATCTTGGCCAAGGGCTTGGCTGTGGGTCTCTGCATCTGCTTCCATAAGTCACTGGATGTAGGTTCTATGATGACAATTAGCGTAGACACCAATCTGAGTGCAGGGGAAGGCTAGGTCAAGCACCCTCTCCACCGTTGCTATGGGTCTTAGCTGGGGACAATCTTGTGAGTTCCTAGGGTTTTCTCTAGCTGCAGCTTTCTTCCCATCCCCTTCATGGTACACTGTCAAGATGTCTCTTTCACTGCTCTCCCTCTCCATCTCTCCCCATGTTTCCACCTCCCATCCCCTCCACTCTGTTCCCCCCTCTCAGTTTACCCAGGAGATCTTAACCCTTTCCCCTTCCAGGGCAGTCCATGTGTGTCCCTCTTAGTGGCCTCCTCTTTACCTAGCTTCTCTGGGATGAAGAGATTTTTAAGGGTGATTTATTTCATATCTGTATTTTTTTTTTTTAAGTGGTTCATGGGGCTGGAGAGATGGCTCAGAGGTTAAGAGCACTGGCTGCTAGAAGTCCTGAGTTCAATTCCCAGCAACCACATGGCTCACAACCATCTATAATGAGACCTGATGCCCTCTTGTGGCATGCAGATAGAACACTGTATACATAATAAATAAATCGTTTTTTAAAGTTTACTTTTTTTCAGTTGGGAATGACTAGGATTTGAGAAGAAAACCATTGAATTGTTACTTATATGTCTTTGTATTGATTCTTTAGTAAGACTAAACATAATTTTGAAATCATCCTTTTTTATTTGAGTGTGGGGAGCACACAGTCAGAGGACAGCCTTCAGAGGTTAGTTCTCTCTCTACCTTGTGGGTCCCAGGGATGAAACTCCTCTGGTCGTCAGGCCTGGTGGCAGGTGCCTTTACCCCACTGAGCCATCTCACTGGGCGCCTTTGGGAAGAATTTTCAAAGGAACCATTTCAGACACAAGACACCTTCCAAAGGTCCAGTGAAGGCTGAGACCAGGTTAAACACACAGGGTTCGGTGCTTGGCGCTTAGAAAGCGCCTCATCGCTGTCTGCCTGTCATTGTTCCTCTCGTACCTCAGCACTCATTAGTTTTTCAGACAGGGTTTCTCTGTGTAACCTGCCTTGGCTGTCCTGGAACTTGCTCTGTAGACCAGGCTGGCCTCGAACTCACAGAGATCCGCCTGTCTCTGCTTCCTGAGCGCTGGGATTAAAGGCATGCACCACCACCACCCAGCATGAACATTCTTTTTAATATTAATTTTACTATTTTTAAGTAGTACTGTGTGGATATGTGCAAGTGAGTATAGGCACCAATGGAGGCTGGGGCATCAGATACCCTAGGGTTGGAGTTATGAGTCAGCCATCATGGGTGCTGGGAACTGAACTCTTGTCCTATGCCTGAGAAGTACATGCTCCCAACTGATAAACGATCTCTCCTGTTCAGGCTGAGGGTTTTTTCTTTTCTTTTGTTTTTTGGGGGTTTTCAAGACAGAATTTCCTCCTGGCTGTCCTGGAATGGAACTCTCTTTGTAGATCAGGCTGACCTTGAACTCACAGAGATCTACCTGCCCCTGCCTCTGGCTAGGCTGGGGATTTTTTTTTTTAAAGATTTATTTATTTATTATGTATACAGTGTTCTGTCTGCATGTTAGCCTGCAGGCCAGCAGAGGGCACCAGATCTCATTATAGGTGGTTGTGGCCCACCATGTGGTTGCTGGGAATTGAACTCAGGACCTCTGGAAGAGCAGCCAGTACTTTTAACCTCTGAGCCATCTCCCCAGCCCCCTAAGCTGAGGGTTCTTGAGTAGGATTCTGTATACAGTTTACAGTTCTTGAGATTGTATTAAAAATCTTTTGGGAAGCCAGGTGGTGGTGGTGCACACCTTTAATCCCAGCACTTGGGAGGCAGAGCCAGGCGGATCTCTGTGAGTTTGAGGCCAGCCTGGTCTACAGAGTGAGATCCAGGACAGGCACCAAAACTACCCAGAGAAACCCTGTCTCAAAAAAAAAAAAAAAAAAAAAAGAGAGAGAGAGAGAAATTTTGGGGTTGGAGAGGTGGCTTAGTGGTCAGGAGTCTCACTGTTCCCCCAGAGGACCCGAGTTCCATTTCTGAGCACATGTCAGGCAGTGTACAGCCTCCCGTGACTCTAGAGTCAGGAAACCTGACTCCTGCTGACCTCTGCAGGCACCCTCACACACATGGCATTCATTCACATAGGTACATACACACAAATAAGAAATAAATCACCGGGCAGTGGTGGTGCACATCCCAGCACTCAGGAGGCAGAGGCAGGTGGATCTCTGTGAGTTCAAGGCCAGCCTGGCCTATAGAGCTAGTTCCAGGACAGCCAAGGCTACACAGAGAAACCCTGTCTCGAAAAACAAACAAAAGTATCTTTTGTGTCTATGTAGCCTTAGACATTCAAGTCTGTGATCTAAAAAGGAACTTCCCAGGTGCTGGAGGATGGCTCAGTGGTTAAGAGTACTTACCGCTCATGCAGAGGACCTGGGCTAGATTCCCAGTACCCACATGGCAACGCACAACTGTCTGTGACTCCAGTAATTCCTGGGAATCCAACACCTTCTTCTGACTTCCATGGGTTCCTGCATATACACTTACATATGTTCATGCACAACACTGTACACGTTAAATAAGTAATGTAAATATTTTACGAAGGGGACTTCCCTTGAGAGTAACACTGTGACTCTCGCCTTTACAGCATTGATTTGGGCAAGGCAAGTGAACCCAACCGCGTGGAACTGGGGCGCAAGGATGACGCCAAAGTTCACAAGATGTTCCTGGACCACACTGGTAAGTGCTGTTGGAGATCGGAGGAGGGTTCCTGTGAGAGCTCAGGCCTGGGTGGGTGGGGTCTGAACAGGGAGGGAGACACGGTATCGGTATCCGCTCAGGTGCCACGTTCCTCCCACTCCAGGCTCTCACCTGCTGGTTGCCCTGAGTAGCACCGAGGTCCTCTATATGAACCGCAACGGGCAGAAGGTCCGGCCCCTGGCACGCTGGAAGGGGCAGCTGGTGGAGAGCGTCGGCTGGAACAAAGCGCTGGGCAATGAGAGCAGCACCGGCCCCATCCTGGTCGGCACAGCTCAAGGGCAGATCTTTGAAGCAGAGCTCTCAGCCAGCGAGGGTGGCCTCTTTGGCCCCGCCCCGGACCTCTACTTCCGTCCACTGTACGTGTTGAACGAAGAAGGAGGCCCGGCACCCGTGTGCTCCCTCGAGGCCGAGCGTGGCCCTGACGGGCGAGGCTTCGTCATTGCTACCACTCGACAGCGCCTCTTCCAGTTCATAGGCCGAGCCGTAGAGGACGCTGAAGCCCAGGGCTTCTCGGGGCTCTTTGCTGCCTACACAGACCACCCGCCCCCGTTCCGCGAGTTTCCTAGCAATCTGGGGTATAGCGAGTTGGCTTTCTACACCCCCAAGTTACGCTCTGCGCCTCGTGCCTTCGCCTGGATGATGGGAGACGGCGTGCTGTATGGCTCGGTGGACTGCGGCCGTCCCGACTCCCTGCTGAGCGAGGAGCGAGTGTGGGAGTATCCCGCGGGCGTGGGTCCTGGAGCCAATCCACCGCTGGCCATCGTCTTGACCCAGTTTCATTTCCTGCTGCTGCTGGCCGACCGGGTGGAGGCTGTGTGTACGCTGACGGGGCAGGTGGTGCTGCGGGATCACTTCCTGGAGAAGTTTGGACCACTGAGGCACATGGTGAAGGACTCGTCCACGGGTCACCTGTGGGCCTACACTGAGCGCGCAGTCTTCCGCTACCATGTGCAGCGGGAGGCTCGGGATGTCTGGCGCACGTACCTGGACATGAACCGCTTCGACCTGGCCAAGGAGTATTGTCGAGAGAGGCCTGACTGCCTGGACACAGTCCTGGCCCGGGAGGCGGACTTCTGCTTTCGCCAGCACCGCTACCTGGAGAGCGCCCGCTGCTATGCGCTGACCCAGAGCTACTTTGAGGAGATTGCCCTCAAGTTTTTGGAGGCCCGGCAAGAGGAGGCGCTGGCCGAGTTTCTACAGCGGAAACTGGCCGGCTTGAAGCCAACTGAGCGTACCCAGGCCACACTGCTGACCACTTGGCTGACGGAGCTCTACCTGAGCCGGCTTGGTGCCCTGCAGGGTGACCCAGATGCCCTGAATCTCTACCGGGATACCCGGGAGTGCTTCCGTACCTTTCTCAGTAGCCCTCGGCACAAGGATTGGCTCTTCGCCAGCCGGGCCTCCATCCACGAGCTGCTCGCCAGCCATGGGGACACGGAGCACATGGTGTACTTCGCGGTCATCATGCAGGACTACGAACGGGTGGTGGCGTACCACTGCCAGCACGAGGCCTATGAGGAGGCCCTGGCCGTCCTTGCCCGCCACCGCGACCCCCAGCTCTTCTACAAGTTCTCGCCCATCCTCATCCGACATATCCCCCGCCAGCTAGTGGATGCCTGGATTGAGATGGGCAGCCGGCTGGATGCTCGGCAGCTCATCCCTGCCCTGGTGAACTATAGCCAGGGTGGTGAGGCTCAGCAGGTGAGCCAGGCCATCCGCTATATGGAATTCTGCGTGAATGTGCTTGGCGAGACGGAGCAGGCCATTCACAACTACCTGCTGTCACTCTATGCCCGTGGCCAGCCAGCCTCGCTGCTGGCCTACCTGGAGCAAGCTGGAGCCAGCCCGCACCGTGTGCATTACGATCTCAAATATGCGCTTCGACTGTGTGCTGAGCACGGTCACCACCGCGCTTGTGTCCATGTCTATAAGGTGTTGGAGCTGTACGAGGAAGCTGTGGACCTGGCCCTGCAGGTAAATCTTGACCTCATCCAGGAGAGGGACCTGGAGAGAAGTAACCTAAAGAGGCAGAAAGGATCGGGGAGGTAAGGCTAGCTCTTGCTGGCTTCTCGGGCAGAGAAATGCTGTAGTGTAGAGGTTGAAAACTGAGTTTGAGGTGTGTGCTTGTTGCCTATAATCCCAGCACTTGGGAGGTTAAGGCAGAAGGATCATGAGTTTGAGGCCAGTTTAGGCTACACAGTGAGTACCTGTTTTTTTGCTTTTTTTGTTTTGTTTTGTTTTGTTTTTTGTTTTTCGAGGCAGGGTTTCTCTGTGTAGCTTTGCGCCTTTTCTTGGAACTCACTTGGTAGCCCAGGCTGGCCTGGAACTCACAGAGATCCACCTGGCTCTGCCTCCCAAGTGCTGGGAATAAAGGCGTGCGCCACCACCACCCAGCTTGTTTTGTTTTTCAAGGTAGGGCTTCTCTGTGTAGCCCTGGATGTCCCGGAACTCACTCTGTAAACCAGGCTGGTTTCGAACTCACAGAAATCACCTGTTCTGCCTCCCAAGTGCTGGGATTAAAGGCGTGCACCGCTACCACCCAGCGTACATTGGTGTTTTGCCTGAGTGTATGTCTGAGTGAGGGTACCATATCCCCTGGAACTGGAGTTACAGTCTCGAGCTGCCATGTGGATGCTGGGAATTGAATCTTAGTCCTCTGGAAGAGCAGCCAGTGCTCTTAACTGCTGAAGCCATCTCTCCCGACCCCAAGTGAGTCCCTGTCTTTGGGAAAAAAAAGGCAAGGGAAGGGGAAGGAAAAAAGAACACACACTAGGACATCAGGGTTTGAATTCTCACTTTGTCGTCTTGCTGTGTGATGTGGGGCTGCTTTCTGAACCCTTCTGTGCCTTAGATTACCCGTTAAGTGGTGGTAATGAGGCAGCAGGGTGGTTGGGCAGGTGAAAGCACTGGCTGGACAGACTTGATAGCCTGAGTTCCACCCACAGAGCCCCCGGTGGGAGGAGAGGACTGACGCCAGAAGTGTCCTCTGACCTGCACACGTGCACTCTGACACGCACACCTACCCTCCTTCCGTAATCGCAATCAAAGAGTTTGTGAAGGTAATGAAATGTCAGGAGTAGTTTTGTTTTGTTTTTTTTTTTTTTTTTTTTTTGAAAGATTTATTTATTTATTATGTATACAGTATTCTGCCTGCATGTGTTCCTGCAGGCCACAAGAGGACACCAGATCTCATTACAAGTGGTTGTGAGCCACCATGTGGTTGCTGGGAATTGAACTCAGGACCTCTGGAAGAGTAGTCGGTGCTCTTAACCACTGAGCCATCTCTCCAGCCCTTGTTTTGTTTTTTGAGACAAACCTGTGGAGACAAATCTGTGTAGCCCTGGCTGTTCTGTAACTTGCTCTGTAGACTAGGCTAGCCTTGAACTCAGATCCACCTGCATCTGCCTCTTGAATGCTGGGATTAAAGGTGTGTGCCACCATCACTACCACCCGGCTAAGAGTATTTTTTTACCTAATGATATGAATTAGTACTGTATAAATAAAGCATTCAGGAGCTGATTATAGTGGCTATACAGTGAGTTCTGGGCCAGCCTGGGCTACATGGTGAGCAACTCCTGTCTCAAAAAGAAAAAAAAAATCAATCAGCATGGGCTGGAGAGATGGTTCAGAGGTTAAGAGCACTTGCTGCTCTTGCAGAGGACCTGGGTTCAGTTCCCAGCACCTACATGGTAGTTCACAACCATCTGTAACTCCAATTCAAGGGATTTGATGGCCTCTCCTGGCCACCACAGGCACCGATAAATAAATAAACTAAGCACTCATAAGCACGTGGTGACCGATGTGCAGATTATCAGAAGGAGAAGAAGCTAAGTTACATCTCTCAAATCCTGAACGATTGCAGGGAAGGAATGTTTGCTTATTTGTTGGTGTGTGTGCAGGTGTATGTGTAGAAGCCAGAGGAGGTCATCTGCTGGTCTCACCCATCATTCTCTGCTTTATTCCTTTGAGGCAGGGTCTCTCTCTGAACCTGGAGGCTCTGGTTTTTGGCTACACTGATAGCCCTCAAACTCCATCGACCTTCCTGTCTCCACTCCCACAACTATGGGGTTGCAGGCCTGTGCAAGACCACACCCAGCTTGTTATATGGTTGCTGGGATCTGAACAGAGCCATCTTCCGGCCTATTTGGGTTTTTGAAACAGAGTCTCACTCTATAGGTATCATTATGTACCCCGAACTGATCTGGAAATCACCGCACAGCCCAGGCTGGCCTCAAGCTGAGCCTTAGCCCAGGATTTAGAATACTGCAGCAGGAGCTCAAATAGTTCCCCATGTGACTTGTTTTGCTTTTTGAGACAGGGTCTCCCAGAGCCCAGGCTGGCTTCAGACTCTGCAGCATTCCTGTCTCCACCTCCTGAGTGCTGGGGTGTGGGTGTGCAACACCATGCTCTGTTCCACCTCCTAGGTGCTGGGGTGTGGGTGTGCAACACCATGCTCTGTTCCACCTCCTAGGTGCTGGGGTGTGGGTGTGCAACACCATCTCTGTCTCCACCTCCTGGGTGCTGGGGTGTGGGTGTGCAACACCATGCTCTGTTCCACCTCCTGAGTGCTGGGGTGTGGGTGTGCAACACCATGCTTTGGGCATTTCCAGCTGATCATTAAATTCACTAACAGGAGGCCTTCTACCAAACATAGCCTGGCCATAGCTGTGATAGGACAGACATATAGACCTCTGTTGTGCCTCTTGCCACCTGGAGTGCGGAGAATCCTGCTTGTGCCCTCTCCTCAGGCCCTGTTTCCTGGGACCATCTGTCTTTCCAGTGGTCTGATCCTGGGTGGGGAGTGGCTGGACCTGACACCCATGGTCTCTCCACAGGTGGACGTGGACCTGGCCAAGCAGTGTGCGGACCTGCCAGAGGAGGACGAGGAGCTGCGTAAGAAACTGTGGCTCAAGATCGCTCGGCACGTGGTCCAGGAGGAGGAGGACGTGCAGACCGCTATGGCCTGCCTGGCCAGCTGCCCCTTGCTCAAGATTGAGGATGTGCTGCCTTTCTTTCCCGACTTTGTCACAATCGACCACTTCAAGGAGGCCATCTGCAGTTCCCTGAAGGCCTACAACCACCACATCCAGGAGCTGCAGCGGGAGATGGAAGAAGCCACGGCCAGTGCCCAGCGTATCCGACGGGACTTGCAGGAGCTGCGGGGACGCTATGGCACTGTGGAGCCCCAGGACAAATGCTCCACCTGTGACTTCCCTCTGCTCAACCGACCCTTTTACCTGTTCCTCTGTGGCCACATGTTCCACGCTGACTGTCTCCTGCAGGCCGTGAGGCCTGGCCTTTCTGCCTGCAAGCAGGCCAAGCTTGAGGAGCTGCAGCGTAAGCTTGGGGCTGCGCCTCCCCCAACCAAAGGCTCTGTGAAGGCCAAAGAGGCGGAAGCTGGGGCTTCGGCTGGGGGGCCCAGCCGGGAACAGCTCAAGGCTGACCTAGATGAACTGGTGGCTGCTGAGTGTGTGTACTGTGGGGAGCTGATGATTCGCTCTGTTGACCGGCCCTTCATTGACCCCCAGCACTATAAGGAGGAACACCTCAGCTGGCTGTAGGAGGGTGTCCCCTTGTGGGTGGACAGGCAGGGTACAGCTACCCGACCCTCCTGAGAACGCCATACTCTGGTCGGTGTTCAGTCCTTGAGATCTCTGGGCCCGTGGTTGTGGGGGGTGGGATCCAAGCTGCTGCCCCGAGGTTTCAGACCTGCCTTAGAGAGGTTCATCCCCCCAGGCAGCCCGTGAGCCTGGAGAGGTCACATGATCCTTCCAGCCCCCTGCATCTAACAGCTCCTTTATTCTTGCTATACCCTAACGTGTTCACCTGGACTGGGTAGTCCTCCTGTGTCCCTCCAGCCCAGGACACTGGGGGAGAGGACGGTACCGAGGGTAGGCGTGCTCATGTGGCCATGTGGAGATGTGTGTGAGTCTGGGGCGCCACTGTTGGGGGGTCCTGAGACTGAGGGTACACCAAGGCCACGCGGACGTGTGGAGAACATTAAATGGTCTGCGCTGCGGTGGTGGTTCTGGACTTGTCTTTATCCTGATGCCGAACCTGACAGGACAGGATGCCAAGAAGGGCTGGGATGCCAATAAGAAAGCCTCCTGCGTTAGTGTGGTGGCACACGCCTTTAATCCCAGCACTTAGAGGCAGAAGCAGGCAGATCTCTCTTCCTTCAAGACCAGTCTGGTCTACATAGTAAGTTGTAGGCCAGCGAAGGCTACATAGTATGACCTTGTCTCAAATAAAGTTAAAAATAATAATAAAGTCCTCCCCTGGAAGCCTTCGCACATGGTCCTTCACCTTGGGGTGAGACAGTCTTCCAGATTTTACTTCCTTGTTTCCCTCTGTCTGACTATAAGGCTCAGTTAGGGTAACAGTCCCTCAGCCTAAATCATAGCACTATTCTCCCCTCTGGCCAGCAGGTGGCGCTGCTGCTCACAGAATTCCTCCAACTCCGGCACCTCGGGGCACTGATTTCTCACAGTCATATTAATGCCTCCTCAGCTATTCCCTTCCTAGTTGTAGGAATTTTCTAGAAGTCCCCACTGCCTGATCATAATTCTAAGCCCTCAGTTATTTTTCCCAGTGTATTTTATTAGCATATGTTGTATATAATGATGGATTGCTTGGGTCATAGTCTCCTCCCTGCCTGTTGCTCGCTCTCCTCCTCCGCTCTCCCTGATCCCCTTCCTCTTCCTCACCAGCCCTCCCTCTTCTACTCTCAGGCGTGCACACGTGTGGGTGTAGTTCTGTGCCTGTGTCCCGTTGAGTGTCGTTAGGGCACCTTACCAGTGTTTACAGTACTAAGGGCGATGAGAAAATGCCTCTTCCTCCCCTGTCAACCCTGTCTGTCTGTCTGTCTGTTTTCCCAGACAGGGTTTCTCTGTGTAGTCCTGGCTATCCCGGAACTCACTCTGTAGACCAGGCTGGCCTCAAACTCACCGAGAACCACCTGCCTCTGCCTCCTGGGATTAAAGGTGTGTGCCACCACCTCCTGGCCCGCCATCAACCCTTAACTGAGCATAAATCCTCGGGAAGGGGTGGGACCCCGTGAGCCCCCAGGACAGTGTTAAGGACTGGGCCAATCCTGTGCAGATCTTGTATGGGTGTGAGCAGTACTCACAGCCGCTGTGAGTTCAAGAGTGCCCAGAGGCAGTGCCCACCCCCCCATACCCCCCCCCCCCCCCCCCGGTTCCCCTGCTCTGTCTCTTCTGCGGTATTCTCTGAGCTGGAGATACCCTGCCGATGTGTCATATATGGCATTAAGTCCCCCTTCTCTCCAGTGGCTCTTAACACATTCTGTACCTTGCTTACTCCTCTGACAGGTTGGAGCTCCGCCAGCCTGTCCTTGGCTTTGCTATAGCCTCTCTCAGGCTCTGTGGCGTTTGATCTGTCTTCTCCTTATCTTGCTCCTGTGACTTTGCCTTGACTCACCCCCAGACAGCACTTTCTTAGTTGGGGCCCGAAGCTATATCCTGGGACATCCTGGAGTCAGGCCTTTCGGAGACAGCCTTTGCCCTCTGGACAGGTGTTCATAGTGCATTGTCTGGCTTGATGGACGGAACAAAATGAGTGTTCCTGTCCCCGTGCACGAGGCAGCTGATCTGGCTTAAATGTTCCTTCTCTCCTCCAATCTACTCCCGGCTCAGAAATCTCATCTAGTCCTTACCAGGTCTGGCTCTGCCAAGTTCCCTAACCCCTAGAACAACGGGGTCTCCCATGGTCTCTGCCAGCCTAGTGACTCCCAAGGATCCTGTCTTCCAGAAGCAAGAGTCTGACAAGTGGGTAGAGGGTATCCTGTGTGTCTGGCGGGCACCGGAATCCTCTTGTCTTCCTAGGAGAATGTGGGAGAATTCTATCTCTTCTCCCTGTGCTTAAGGCTCCTTCACACGCAGATCATTCAGGAGGCACCAGAGAGGTCCCCTGTTGCACACGGTCAGTGGGTATTGAGTATAAAACCTTGGTTTCTCCACCCCCAAACGGATTCCTTACTTGTGGCTTAGATGAAACAGCTTGGAGCTGCAGTCTTTGTACACAATGGGTGCCTAATACATGTTAGTTAAACAAACACTGCCCCATGCTCCCTTCTCCCAGAGGGATTGGCTAAAGCAGCCTGGGATGCCCCTGCCCCTTCTGTCTTCTCCTAAAGAGGCCCATCTGGTCCTAAGCTGCTTCCTCTTTCCTGGGAAAAGGCCCCTGGCTTCCCTGGCACTGACAGAACGGGTTCCGGTGAGTCAGGGCAACGGGAAGCCACGGCTCTTAGATCCTTGGAAACTAAGCAAGGCTTGGAATAGAGAGAGAAGGCCCTCGGGGCTCTGCCCTAAGCCTGGGGAGGGGCCAAAGGCGGAGGGGAGGGAGCAGTTGTGTGGGCAGGGGCCAAGATGAATGAGCCGCTTCTGGAGCCGTCACTGGAAATAGGAGAAGTGGCCACAGGCAGTGACGCTGGGGCCAGGGCAGGAGGCCTGTAAACAAGGAAGCCACCTGGGGGAGTTGCAGGGCGGCCGCTGGTCCTGGGGAGCAGGTGCTTCCTGAGGCCCGCCCTTGACAGGGCCCTAGGGGCCGCCTCGGCCAGTTGCCCTCTGGCACTAGGGGGCGCTGTGGACCGGCGTCTGGACCGCACTGCTGTCTGCCAGAGCTCCTATGGAGTGTGGCTACTGGAGGGTGCGCCCACCCAGAGCCCTAGGCCCCCTGTGCAGCTGCCCCCCGTCCCATCCCCAAAGCACACTGGCCAAGGGCACTAGCCCGGACACTGAGGGCAAAGGGCTCACGCTGGCCAGCCCGGGCGTGAGCTCATTCCTCCTCCTCCGCGACTACTACAAATTCTCTGGTTCCTGCCCCTCCCCTGTAAGGCTCAGGTCTCAGGCCAGGGCCTGGCACCAACTCTGTTGGTTGGGAGGGGGCTCCAAGGCCACCAAGGCAGCTCCTGGCTGCCCTTGGCGCTGCTCCCCCCCCCATCCCCTGGCGCCAGGGAAACAAAAGGTTAGGGGCCCAGAGGGACTTATCTGTCCCCACCACCATTGGGGGGGGGGAGGGGGCAAGAGGGGGCACACCTCCTCTCCACTCCCCCAGCACTACTGATTCTTCGAGACACTTTCACAGGCGGAAATTCCCAGAGGTCAGAGGAGGGAAACGGTTAATTCCTTTTATTCAATGGGCCCCCCCTCCACACCACCCCCTAACTTCCTCCCTCCACTTCCCGCCCCCCCCTGTGTGAACAGGAAGTGGAGAGGAAAAGGCTCTGAGCAGAGCAGCTGGGAGCAGGAGGCAGGGAGTGGGCAGTAGGGCCTGGTGCCAGCCCTGCCCCTCGTGGTTGCTTGCTGGAGAGACAGAACAACCATGGCTGGGTATAGAACTTGCAGCTTCACTGGAACGAGGCAGCTGAACTGGGGCAAAGCCCATTCTCTAAGCCCCCTTCCCCCAACCTGCTGCCAGGCCAGAGGCTACTTGTCTGGAAAGTGCAAGCCATCCTTTGCCCAGACCCCAGCTGCCCTGGCCACTGTGGCCTCAGCCATGCTGCTGGGCTGGACATCCCGAGGCTGGAGGGCAACAAGCAATTCATGCCGCCTCCAGCCTGGCATTGGCTCCACCACTCAGCCCCTTGGCCCTGCCAGGTCTTTGAAGCTCCGTCCCAGCTTCCTGTTTGGGGCAGCCGATGCCAAGGCCCCTCCCCCACCATTGTTTTGTAGAGACCATAGGTCCATCTGTTGCCCCCATGGTGGGGCCCCTAGGCAGTACCACACGGGAGCAGAACCACAAAAGACCCTGCTGGCAGCTTTTTCTCCTTGGGAGCAAGGCTGTCCCTGCAGCAGGTTGAGGATAAACAAACCCTCAGGAGCAGGCCTGGAGGGCCATGAGATAGCAGGGATGCCACTGAGTAAGCAGCTCTGGTGCTTGGGCATCTCCAGCCTTCTGCTTCCTCCTACACCTCAGCATGGAGATGATCTATAAGCCGACAGGAGAGGGGCAGCATTCTCCCGCTCAGATTCCAAACGGCAAGAGTGGTAGAGAGGCTTTGATAGAGGAGATTCCACTTTGCAGATGCCCACGTCTGGGTGACTTCCTTTCCCAAATAAGCTTGCCTTTGCTCAGTGTTTGCCTTGAAGTAAGCCTTGAGCTGAGTAGCCAGTACCCATACCGTGATATCACAGGATGTCAAATGGCCCCAGGTCAGTGGCCAGCAACTGATGCCCACGGAGTCCAAGCCAGGGCAGAAAAAGGAAAAGGGTACTAGTGTGACTCCCAGGAAGGTGTTGCTGCTCCTGGTTCCCAGACTGCTGTGGTCAAAGGTCTGTTTGTGTTTCCCAGGCACACGGCAGGTGCCATATTATCTCTGCAGCTCACTCTTGCCCCTAACTCACTATCACAGGCCAACCTCACAGTTCCAGGCTGGTTTTCCCCCTCACCTCTCCAGAGGGGTTAAACCCCAGAAGTGGTCTAGCCCACTTGTTTTACCACACCCCCAACCCAGAACTCATCCTGCTCCTGGCTCTCAGAGGGCTGGAGCTCTGAGACTTTAGCTAGAGACCATAGAGTGTTATGGGAACTCTGCTTCCAAAAGGCTCTCTGCGACTGCACAACACCTGAAATGGATATGTGAGTGTCTAGTGGAAGCCAGGATGGGTGCCCATGCCTCCTATTCACCTGGCCTGGCCTCTCCTTCCCAACTCTAATGTGTATGAGATGCCAGGCTGCCAAGAATCTCGGTTTGAAACTACTGAGCTGCCATTCCTACAGCCTGGTTTACAAAAATCTCTGAGGCTCTCATACTCATTTCCATCACCAGCCAAAAAGGCTGGAGCTGAAGGAGAGGGAGGTGACATGGAAAGAGTGAGGATAAACCTCTCCCTGGGTTTGTCAGCCATCAGCCTAGCCACACCCTTGGACCCATCTCTTCACCTGCAAGATAAGAATATAATAGAGCCGGGCAGTGGTGGCGCACGCCTTTAATCCCAGCACTCGGGAGGCAGAGCCAGGCAAATCTCTGTGAGTTTGAGGCCAGCCTGGTCTACAAAGTGAGTTCCAGGACAGGCACCAAAACTACACGGAGAAACCCTGTCTGGGGGGGGGGGGGATATAATAGACCTTCAAGAGCCGATATGAAGCTCCACTGAGTACAGTGAGGTACAGCAGTCCAGGTACCCCTTTTCCTGAGCTCCACAGCAGCTCCTGTTTCACTCCCACCCTTATCTCAAAAGAATCTTGCTTGGGAAAGCTTTCAAGGTTTCTCGTAAAATGGTGACTCCAGGAAAGAGAAGTCCAAGACCAGAATGAGGACTCTCTCAGGCATGCGGAATGCAGCCCTGGAGTAGCATAGGAATGCTCTCTAGGGCAGCGGGGTCTTGGGTTCCTAGAGGAGCACAGGGCACAGCTCCAGTTCTCCAGCCCGGGGGTGGGGTGGGTGCTGGGCGAGCATCACTCTGGCCACTGACCAGGCCCGGCCCCTTTGCCAGCCTGTCCTTATGGTCCAGCCCAGAGCTTGCACAACAGTCTGGCTGGCAGGCTGTCCCCCGAGAGCCTCAGGAAGTCCCCCTCGTCCCTCTTTGATCTTTAACTCTTGGGTCTGCTGTAGTCCGAATTCCAGACAGATGTCCTCTCTTCCACCTTCTGTTCTTGGCCATGTTGTCCCCAAATCCCAACTTAGGGTGCATCTTTTCTGTGCTTTTCTGCATAGTCCGGCTGGACCCTCCAATGGTGAAGCTCCCATTGGCGGGCGTGGCTCCCGCTTGCTTACCGTGGGTTCTCCTGACAGCAGGCATCTTCCCAAGTGTTCTGCCCACTTCGATCCCTGTCCCAAACTGCAAGTGACAGGGCAGGATCAGCCGACAGAGCCCCCTCCCTCCCTGTATCCCCTGAACCGTCAAGGTCTCTTGATACATTCCATGTTAAACTGCGCAGCTCTGCAGGCACTCGGTTTCACAATCAAATAATTCCCTTTTGGTTTCCGAGTGGAATTTTTGCTTTTATTTTTTAGGGTTTCTTGGCTTTTTCCTAAAAGCAATCGGTCTAAATTTGTCATCACACATCCCCCATTTCCGTGCCTCAGGGTCCCCTTTCATCCCCTGGAATCTGGAAACCATATGTGTGGGCAGAAACCCCCCAGCATCCCCCAGCGCCCTGGCCCAGCAAGGCCTCCACAGACCCAGCACGTCCGCTGGGTGAGAGCTTACACTCCAGGCTGGGACTAGAAAGGGAGTTTCTCTTTGGACCTTCCCAGCTTAAGCTGTGGATAATTCGTGTGGTCTAGTGGTTAGAGCTAGAACACGTGGGGTCTGTCCCCAGCAATCTCTTTGACTAACGCCAGAAGTCTGGGAAAGTCCAGTTGTCCTCTAGGAGACTCAGTTTCCCTACTCATTCAGGAACTCAAGGCTTCCCTACCTAGATCATCTCTTTACCTGCTTGGGTAGAAAAAAAGAAAAAACTTTATCCAGAATATCTCTTTATATTCTGAATCTTACCTACTGAGAAGCTAAAGCAGGAAGATCACAAGTTCAAGGTCTGCGTGGACATGGAGTAAATTCAAGATCAACCTTGACATCCTAGGGAGATCCTGTCTCAGAATTTTAAAAACTGGAGGCAGGGATGAGGATCCAGGTAGTAGCACAGTTAACCAGCATGTGTGAGACGCTAGAATGGATTCCCGGTGTGTCAAAGATAAAGGAAATAAATAAATAGACTGTATTAGCTTGTGGTGTGACAAGCTGCATGACCTGGGACATGACTAAACCTTTTTGCAGGGAGTCAATTTCCTTGCAATGCCCTCCCCCTGCCCCCAATGCAGGATTGAACCTGTGTAGTCACACAGGGCCATATACCTGTGAGGTGGGGCAGGCATTATCCCACTGAGCCACGCCCTGAGCCCCATGCAATCTTTCTGAACCTGTTTCTTTATCTATAAACTAGAGACTGTTATTACATCCACCACTTGATTAAATAAGAAAAAAATTCAGAAGGGCCTAGAGCTCAGCATACTGGAAAAGCCGCTAAGTGGCTGTTGTTAGTGTCAGCGACAAGGCAAAAGGCTGACAGGCAGGAGTGTATTTTCTGTGACTCTGACTTTCCTGCTAGCCTGCCCTGCCCAGATCTTCCCTGGGCCTCCACCAGCTTTAGAGCCACAAAGATGCAGCCAATGTCCTTGTGATCTGGGCTGAGACCTGGCCGCTCTGTCCAGTCTCCATGACGACTGGAGCCCCTCCCCTCCTTCCTTCCTCCAGAGCTTTCTGTTTACTGTAAACAGCTGGGCCCAGCTCAACCCCAGCTGATCCGCCCAGGGCCAGCCAGACCCTCTCTGAACCAGGGCCTCCTTTGATGGA
The DNA here is from genome assembly GCF_949786415.1 of Peromyscus eremicus. Taxonomy (NCBI): domain Eukaryota; kingdom Metazoa; phylum Chordata; class Mammalia; order Rodentia; family Cricetidae; genus Peromyscus; species Peromyscus eremicus. The sequence continues at coordinate 89,120 of NW_026735575.1, read as the reverse complement.
TGAAGGTCTTAGGCCCAGTGTCCCCAAGCGCCACAGGCCTTGAACAGGCCACCTCAGCTAGTAGGGAGGGCAAAAGGACAAAGTGGGGACCTGTCACCTCAGACCAGGCCTCAGAGACAAGAAACAGATGGGGTGTAATTGAAGAGGACACTCCATTAGAGCTTGGTGGAAAAGTCTCTGGCTTGGCTTTAGGTTGACCTGGGTGCAAATTCTGTTTATCGACTTGTAAACTACAGATAATAATACCTTCCTGGAGGGGAATGGTTGGCACATGGGCAGATTGGTGATTATGTCTGCAAGGCTGGCTCAGGGTTTGGTTCACACTAGGCTATCGGCTGCATTTGTTAATGCTCATATGCTCGCCTACACAGGGCCCTTGCACAAATCCCGGCTACTCCTTGACCTGGCATGCTTCAATTACACAAGCCTACACACACACACACACACACACACACACACACACACACACACACACACACGAGAGGAGAGAGAGAGGGAGAAAGGTAGACATGTGTCCACAGCAAGCATACATTACATCATTCCATGCTGAGTATGAAAGGAAGTCCACAAGTACCCAGGCATGGTCTAGCTGTTTTCTAAACCCGTCCCTAGGCCTGAGTACACTGACACTGGAGCTGGGACAGGGCTTCCCTCCTCTCTTTGCACGGGTCTCTGGGGTACCCACCTCCTCGCCCAGTGCAGTGTAGCACTACAAAGTAACGCTGTTGGGGTAGGTGTCCCCCTTTCTGCAAGTCAAGGGTTCAGGACACGAGGGTCTGGACTGTCAGGCTACTGGCTCCCAACTCTGAATGGGCTCATGCCGCCCCTTTGATTCCCCTGCAGCCTTGGAAGTGCTGGCCAGTTAGAAGAGACTCCTGGCCTGAGATTTACACTTGCTCTTCCTCTAAGCTCCAGTGACACACAGCACTCCTGGGGCAGAAGCTGGGGTTAGGCAGGGGCATTCATTGACTTGACTCACTCTCCACAGACCCATGAGTAAGTGCCGTTCTGGATTTTCAGACCCACCCCACTCCTGGACACGCTTGTTGGGGTCTTCCAGAGTTGGGTCCCTGGGGTTCCCGAGTACAACCCTGGTGTTCCCTCCAGAGCAGGACTTAGGGGCTGGAGGCCTGGGGGGTCTCGCTGCCTCTGCTGATCCCTCAGCCCCCTTACCCACAGCTCTGCCCCTCTGGAGTTTTTGCCCTTATACCAGTCTGGACTATTTGAGAAAGAAGAGGAGCCCCTGGTACTGAAGTCAGCCCGGCGGCGGACTAGACTGGAAATCCCCCACTTCTTACCTTGGCCACTTAGGGAAATGGCCTCCCAGCAGAGGGCCGCTTCCCGCCAGGGACTTTTCTCCTGGGGATAACACAGACTGCTGCGGGGCAGCCTCAGGGACCCCAGTCTCCTCGACAAGCAGCACTTTAGGCAAGGTGACTATGCCAGACATACACTGCTATGCTATTCTCTCCCTTGCAGGAAGCAGGGCACCATCTGGGACTTAAGGTGGCCAAAGGGAGGCAGGGAGAAGGCCAGCCTATGGAACCAGGGAGATGCTGCCCCGGAGCACGCCGGCCTCCTCTCTTCCAAGCACCCAGTCTGATGGGACAGAAATGCCATTAACTTTCCGGGTTATGTTTCAAATTACTAGATTATTTTTGAAGGTTTATTTTTACTTTGTGTGAGTGTTTGCCCACGTGTATGCGTGTGTACTGTGTGCGTGCCTGGTGGCAGCGGAGGTAAGGAGATCGGATCCCCTGGAACTGGAGTTAGAGACAGCTGTTGAGCTTTGCTGTGGGGGCTGGGAACCCAACCCAGGCCCTCTGCAAGAACACAAAGACCCTTAACGGCAGGGCCATCTCTCCAGCACCAACTGCCCCCAATTTTCTTCTTTCTTTTCTTTTCCCCTCCCTTCAGTACTGGAGACTAAACCATCCCCCAACTCTCATGTCTCTCTGTCTCTGCCTCTGTGTCTCTCTCTGTCTCTCCTCCACCCCCAAGATAATCTCACTAAATTTCTCAGACTAGTGGGGGCTGGAAAGATGGCTCAGTAGTTAAGGGCACTGACTGCTCTCCCAAAAGACCTGGGTTCAAATCCCAGCACCCACATGGCAGCTCACCACTGTCTGTAACTCAAAGGTCTGACCTGCTGGCAAAACACCAATGCGCATAAAATAAAAGTAAATAAATCAAAGAAAATTTTTCTCAGACTGGTGTTTAACTTTCTACTCTTCCGCCTCAGCCTCCCCAGCATCTGGGATTACAGGCCTACACTAACAGGCCAGCACAGATGTTTTATTTTTCCTTATTTTGATTACTCTGTGTGCATGCACACACCTGTGTATATGGTGTATCTGTTGTTGTATGTAGTGTGGTATCTGTGCCTGCTGGTCACGCTCCATTTCACTCCTTGAGTAAAAACGAGACAGGGTCTCCCAGTGAACCTGGAGTCTGCTGTTTTTCCATTCAACTGTCTAGCCAGAAAGTCCAGTGAACCTGGCTTGCTTTCTTTTTTCTTTTCTTTCTTTTTTTAGTTTTTTCAAGACAAGGTTTCTCCGTGTAGTACTGGAACTCACTCTGTAGACCAGGCTGGCCTCAAGAGATCCGCCCGCCTCTGCCTCCTGAGTTCTGGGATTAAAGGTGTGTGTCACCACTGCCTGGCTCGCCCTTCCTCCTTTCCTTTCTTCCTTCCTCCTTTCCTTCCTCCCTTCCTTCCTTCCTCCTTTCCTTCCTTCCTTCCTTCCTTCCTCCCTCCCTTCCTTCCTTCTTTCCTTCCTTCCTTTGTTTGAATGCCGGGAATTGGAACTCAGGTCCTCGTGTTCGCACATCAAGTGCTGTTGTGTGACAAAACTTCTGGAAAGATGCAGCACACACACCAACTCACCCCAGACAGGGAACCCATGACAGACCCAAGTACAGAAAACACCGAAGTCCAACTTGTGAACCAGTGAGTTCTGTCAGAGTTACTCCAAGAATATGGGTGAGGGGTTACTTACAGGAGTAGAAATGACTTAAAGACAGCTACATCACCGAGGCCACCCCAGCATGGGTGACAGGTCACAAAGCTGGGAACCTGGAGCACACAGGTCAGACAGTGTCCTTTCCAAGTGACTAAGTTGGTCTAACCCTCTTCTGGGCAGCTCGGCTGGTTTCTGCTTCTTCAGGCATCTGGTCTGGTCTCAAGAATCTTCTTTGCAGCTTGACTCTGCTCCTCTTGAGAGGGACTCTCAGCTTTTATAGGGAACTCCGGCGGGGTGGGGCCTACTGAATCTGGTCAGTTTCAGGGACTTCCTGAAGTTATTTTGAGACAGGATCTCATTATGTTGGCCTTGAACTCCTGGGCCCAAGCAGACTTGTCAGTTCAGCCTCTTGAGTGATAGGGCATATAAATGCAAACCTGTGAAAACACCAATTTGTATTTACTTTTAGCTGTATTTACTTATTTATTTTTGTGGTACAGTGAGTGGAACCCAGGCCTCAAGCACACTAGGCAAGAATTCTAATGCAGCTCCATCCTCAAGCTGTGTGAATATTTATAAACACAAAGGTTTAACAATGGGTATGGTGCCTTAGGCCTGTGGCATTCAAGAGTTGAAATCCTGAGGCTCAGAAGTTGATGGTCATCCTCAGTGGTATAGAGAGTTCAAAGGCAGCCTGGGCTATGCAAGAATTTATCTGAAGTAAAAATAAAAGTTTTAAAAAGGGCTAAGTTTGGACACGATGACACATGCCTGTAATCTGGGAGGTAGAGGCAGGACCATCAAGAGTTCAAGGTCATCCTTGCCTCCATAGCAAGTTCAAGGATAGTTTGGGTTGTATGAGACCCTGGCTCAATAAATAAAATTAAAATAAAAAAGAGAGTTATAGATCTACCTTAGCATATAAGAGGCCCAGACCCACAAACAAAATGAGAAAGAAGGAAGGAAAGATGCATGTTAAATGTTACTAGAATTCAAGAGGTTGAAGAGATGGCCTCGTGCTTAAGAGAATTTGCTGTTAGCTGGGGGTGGTGGCACATCCCTTTAATCTCAGCACTCAGGAGGCAGAGGCAGGTGGATCTCTGCAAGTTTGAGGCCAGCCTGGTCTACAAATCGAGTTCCAGGACTGCCAGAGCTATACAGAAACCCTGTCTCGAAAAACCCCCCAAAAGAGCACTTGATGTTCTTCTGGAGGACCTATGTTCCATCTCCAGCACTCACATGGTGGCTCATGATTGTAACTCCAGTTCTAAGGGATAAGATGTCCTCTTCTGACCTCCCTGGGCATCAGGCATGTATGTGGTGCACATATATACATGCAACCCATACACATAAAATAAATCTACATTAAAAAAAATGTTATTAAGATTCAGTTTTCATTTTAGCTCAGAAGTAAGTCTAATTAGAATTTCTGTTTCCCTTGACCCTCAGTCTTGATGGCTGCTTTGCCAGGCCCGTACACAGGTCACTGGTATCCACCATGCTTATGGAGGATGAGAGACATCTCCTTGAAGGAGATTACAAGGCATAAGTGGACCAACTATTTTCTTGGTGCATTGCAAACTGGGACTTAGAAAGTCCCGGCCAAAGTCCTTCCGTTCGTGGTCATTTTCTTTGACATTGACCCCTTTATTTGGTGAGTGTGTGTGCGTGCACAGGCAGACGCATGTGCCATTGCACACCTGTGGAGGCCAAAGGACAACTTACAGGAGTTGGTTCTCTTCTTCCATGTGAGTTCCAGGGATCAAACTCAAGTCATCAAGCTTGGTGGCAAGCCCCCTCGACCCTTGAGCCATCTCACTGGCCCTGTTTGTTGTCATTAAATTGAAAGGGACTTAATCATCATAAGCAAAGCCCTGTTGCTGGAATACTGCAGGTTTACCACCTCAAAGACCCAGGCATCCTTACCCTGGCACCACAGCACAGGGAGTGGGAGCTTATCGATCTGGGAATGTAGCTCAACTGGCAGAGGCCTTGCCTAACATACAAAGCCCTGGTTTAGGTCCCTAGCACTCCATAAACTGGATCAGAAATTCATAGTCAGTCTTGGCTACAAAACAAGTTTGAGTCCAGCCTGGAATACATGAAACCCTGTCTCAAAAGAAAGTAGGCATTTATCAAGGAAGAACACACACAGAGCCTGTTTGTCGATGGCCTCTGCTTTCTGGTCTGCTGTGCAAGGGGCCTTCCTGAAGGCCACAGAAAACTGAGATGCTGGCCGTTAGCAACTTTGCCTGTGTGCGCACATGTGCGTGCGTGCGTGCATGTGTGTGTGTGTGTGTGTGTGTGTGTGTGTGTGTGTGTGTGTGTGTTGGGGTGTCTCCCTATGTGGCCTAGGTTAACCTCGAACTCACTGTGTAGCTGAGGCTCTTGCCTTAGTATCCTGAGCTCTAGAATTACAGACTTGACCCATACGCCCAGCTCATGTCTAGTCAGGAGAATCTCCCGACACTGAATCAGACCATTTTCATCTGTGTTATCACAACATGACCATCTGGGTAAGTGAGGCAGGAAATCAATATGGCCATGTTGGAGATGCACAGCCTAAAACATAGCAGGGTGCATTGAATTGCCCAAAGCCACACTGGTTAGCAGAGCTGACGCTCCTGTGTGTGCCCGCTCTTCCTCATGTTCAGCCACAAGGCTGCCTCGGTGGTTCGGAATGCTGACCGGGAAGATATAGCTCCCAAGGCACAAGGGAGTCTCATCCCACATGTCAGGAAGGGGGAAGACTACCTTCCTGCCACTGTAGGAGAAGGCCAACCCAGGACCCTCTCTCTGTCTTTGAACATGTAGCCTAGCTATGGGCAATACTAGGAGAGGGTGTGGGCTTTTTCCAATCCTAAGCTAAGTTACATTTACCCCTGGTGTCCAGCTAGCCTGGCTGGCTCGAGCACCAGAACTTCCTCCTTCATTCAAAAGCTCAGATGTGGAAGGGTGGCCGAGGGAGAGTGAAGGGCAGCCTCAACTTCTAGCCCCACCCCCAACACTGACAGCTGTAATCTGCTTGGGAAAATCTCCTCCCCCGCCCCCCTGCACAGGAAAAAATATTAGTTGTCCTGATAACAAGGAAAACAAAATCCAGCGCAGGGCATCAGAGACTTCCTGAGGCGGAAAACAATGTCCAGGGAGAGCCTCCGAGGAGAAGGGCTAAGTTGGAAGGCTGAGTGGGAACCCTAAGGACACTGGTCCAGTCCTATCCGGCCGGCGGGGGAGGGGGGATGACAGATCGAGGAACTTGGAAAAAAGATTTCCATCCCCCAAAACCTTGAAGTCTGGGCTGTTGCATTACATCCGGGAAATGATTCAGGACAGGGTCACGTCCCCACTCAGGACTCCAGCCCCCTCGCTCAGGTACTCTCAGCCCATCTCTCTTCCCTCCTGGACCCAGCCTGCTTTCTCGGGGACTGTCTACAGGTCCTAAGGGATTGTGAATAAGGTAGAAGAGTCTCTTCCAAGTGACCACCTGACTGAAGCCACTGGGACCCTCTGAGCACGCCTCTCCTTGCCCACAGCCATTTCCCTGGGTAATTTTCCATGGGGGCAAAAAGAGATGAACGCTTGTAAACGCCTTATTCTTTGTCCCTGGGTCAGAAGACTCTACTGCCCATGTTGTCCTCTGGGGCACTGGCTCCTAGGCCCTGTGGGTGGCTGTGCCTTCTGAACACTGTAGGCTTTGTGGGGAGCATCTCCCCACCCCATTATACCTGCAGGGGAGTCCTTAGAAACAACTGCCCCCTAGGCCTCATCTCAGACCAGGCCTATCAGAATCTCTAGGGAATGGTTCCAACAATCCCTGTGTGGGGCCAGGATCGAGGACTCTTGCTCCAGGCCCCTGTGACCCTCCAGTCAGTTTCTGTCTTCTTCCCAGCACCACCATCAGAACTGGACCCTTGGATCCAGGTGGGAGCCCCTCAGAAGTGGCTCCCTAGGCTGGTGGTCTCTGGAGGTGTCTGCAGACCTCCTGCCCCAGCTGGAGACCAGCTGCCCAGCCCAATAGCAGGTTCTGGGTTACCACAGCCCCTCCCTCTGCCTTTCCTTCCCCCTGGGCAATGAAGCCTAGGGCCTTTGTTCTCAGCCAAGAGGAGTGTGACCAGAAACCCACCCACAGTTTAATTACAGCCCCATTCAGTGGCCACAGGCTGGCCACCATCCTCACTCAACCTGCTCTGCTTTGGCCCCATGGGGCCTCCGACCCAGCCCAGCCCAGCGCAGCTCTCCCCATGGTCAGGGTCATGCCAGCTTTGTTCTCAGGAGGACCCAGGTCTCCCCTGCCCCAGTACCTTCTGCACAAAGCATAAAGGCTGTGACCTCCCCGAGCATCAGTGACCCTGATACTGTGCCGGTACTGTGTGTGACATGCTGCCGTGCCAAATTCTGGGCTCTCACAAACTCCTCGGAGTCAGATGTGATTTTGAGCTCATTTTTTTAAAAAATGCTGCTTATTTTATTTTATGTGAGGCATATTTTGCCTGCAAGTACATATGTGTACCACATGCGTGCCTGGTGCCTGCAGAGGTCAGAAGAGGGCACTGGGTTCCCTGGAACTGAAGTTATGGATGGTTATGAGGCTCCAGGTGGGTGCTGGGAACTGAACCTAGGTCCTCAGCAAGAGTAATGAGTGGTCTGCTGAGCCAGACCTCCAAGTCCCAACTCACTTTTTCTTGTTCATAATTAGGTACCAGTCAGTCACCTGCTAGAGCCTGTGAGGACTATGTACTCAGAAAGTCACCCAGCCTGCTCTCAAAGGCCTTGTCAGACAGAGGCACCATCACTAGGTAGTGTCACTTACAGTCCCTGATATCTTCCCAAGGACTCCTACAACCGTGGTAGGTGGAATGTTGCAGTTGCTCCATCCATGGTTGATCAATGGATATTTGGTTGTTAAGTGACTTTACAGCTGAAGGCAGACATCTCAGGGTCGGGCCAGCATGAGCTTCCTCTTACAGCAAATGCAGGAGGAAAGGAAAGACAGAATGAGGTGTCACCTGAAGCCAGCCGAAAAAGAAGTAATTAAGGTCCTCTTTGGCTCCTGCTCAAGCATTTGGCATCTAAGGGGCTTCTAAGTGAGAGCCCCTCACTTAGAACAAGTGGCCTTGTTCACCTGGAAGGAACCTGAGGGGCTGGACCTCAGAGAAGTTTCTGTGTTCCCCGTGAGGAGACCTTTTGGGGTCTCCTGTTTCCCTCTGGAGGAGGCAGAAATCGTCCTCAGTTCTCATCACAGTATTTTCCAAACAGGTGAAAGATGCTGTGGACAACCGGCCACCTGGCTGTGGGCAAGGGGAAGCCCCAGTGCATATCCCCAGGGGGACATCACGGGCGAAGGCCCTGCAGCCCACTTCTCCTTAAGTATCAGCACTGACCCTTGGCCTGGGCAGTGGGGAACAGCCCTCAGAAGCTTGGAGTGAGGGGGCCTGGGAGGGAGGGGTCCAGTCCCAGCTGCCTAGCTATGGGTACTAAACAGGCCGCGCCAGGGGCAGCAGAGATGGGGGCACTCCACCACCTGCTTTTCCTTGTTTTGTTTTCGGGGCACTAATTACTGTGCTGAGCTTGGAGCTGCCTAATGAGGCCGTTTGGATTTCCTGTTGTTCTGGCTTCCCAAGACCCTTAAAGGGCCAGCATCACACTGCGAGGAGGCCCTGGGTGGGACAGGGGTGAACGTAGAGGGGTTGTCTCTGGTCTCAGCCTGGGCAATGAGTTGAGGAGGAACCCGTTCGGTTCACTGCTCCCCCAGCCCCTAGGCGTGCCCACCCAGAAGTGCCCTCACCGGAAACAGGAGCCTAAGAGCCTTGTGGTTTGGCCAGGGCTCAGGGTGGGGTGTGAGCGAGGCAAGGAGGCCAGAGCTGTGGAGGAAAGGCCGGTGATGTCACCAGTGCCCAGACTGTGAGAACCACTGCAGCACCAGGCAGGGGGGAAATGCTGTGACGACGTCCTGTCGTGTTCCCCCCCTCTTCCCACTGGAAAATAAACACTTGTTGTCTGAGAAACCTGAGCCGCTTCTGAAGGGCAGGCTGTAGACCAGGCTACCCCTAAGACAACCCCTCTGTACCACACCAGCAAGACCTGCAGAATGCATGCAATCCCTTTGCACTTTGGGGTTCTAAAGAGCCGAGCACTGGGGATGTCTGGGAGCCCATTCACATGCCACATGCCACATGCCACAGGCTGCAGCTGGGCTGATAGGCAGGTGAGGGGACACCATCTGTCTGCTTGAATCTCCCTCAGGTCTGAGGCACAGCCTTGGCCCCAGGACCTATCCTAAGTGCCACTTGGGCTGTAAATGTCCAGGCTGCAGATTCCCTGGGTCTCTAGGAGGCCTGGCCTGCAGCACCCTCCCCTACAGACAGGGTGACGACATTGTTGTTCTTATACTACAGGGACTTCCGCCTGAAGTTCCGGCTGCTAAATGGTGGGAATGAGGGTCCCCGGGACAAAGCCGGCCTGGTTCCCGCAGCCACCTCAGAATGGACGGAATCCCCATTGTGTATGGGCGCCCCATGCCCGCCCTCCCTTACCCTCACCGGACATGCCAACAAACAGCTCATTGAGCCTGGGGAGGGGCCCAGAGAGACAACAATGTCCCCCAGTAGGCCATGGTAGTGAGCTCAGCTGGGGGTGGAGGCTGCCATGGAGGCTGGAGGGCGATGATCTCAGCCTTGGGAGGGTTGGCCAAAGTGACAAGCTGACCTGAGCCTGGCTTCCCCAGTGAGGCTGAGAAGGCTGTGACCCTGCAGCCTCACTCTGACTGCCCCACCCCCATGCTGGGAACCGACCAGAACTTCCCATATACTTAAACTACCCCTGCCCTACCTGGCACCAACAGGCAAGGCCTTGGAACCCAGGAGACTGATCCTGGACCCAAGAGAATGGTGGACACTTCCTCTGGTCCTCATGGAGGTCTAGACCAAACACCTCTCCCAAGCCCGCAGCCCGCACGGATCACAGTAGAACTTGCAGATCAATTGGCAAATGTACTTTCTACGACCAAATCTTTGAAAGAGACCTGGACAGTCTGATCGGCGGCGGCGGCGGCGGCAGCGTTGAAAATCCTGTGCAGAGGTATTCAAGCCCTTAAACAGTACAGAACCGGTCTAAGTGCCCTGGAGAGCTCACCTTACCTCGAGCTTACGTAAAACTTTCCTGATGTATGGCCTCAGGTCATTCTCCCAAAACACCTTTGTGGATTCCAGGCTTGATTAAATCCTGTCTCCTCATTGGTCGAGCAGGGCAGCTTTTGGGGGAATAGAGGGAAGTGAGATTTTAGCCATGAGAGTATGTGGTCCAGCTGCCTCCACTCTACAGAAGCTGGACAAGCCAAGTGCGGGTTTGCAGAGGATGATGGAAACGGGGGAGCGTGTCTTTAGGCTTGAGAGGTTGGACCAATGCCTGGATTCTGGCATTCTAGACCACCCAGCCGTCCACCCATGGAAGCCGTCAGCTCAGGAGTAGACCTGGGCATTTTGGTACATTTGGCCCCCAGCCTCAAATGCAGGAAGGCGTTGTACTTCTGGCCTTTCTGCATCTCCCCACACTACACCCCTACACTTTCTGTACACCACTGCCCAGTGGTGGCTGTCCCAGTGCCTCTGCTCAAGAGCCCACAGTTGAGGCTGAATCCATCTGCCCGTGGTGTTTACCCACACCCTGACCACTAAACTCACAGCCAACCTCACAAGTCAGGACTCTGCCCTCCCCGGCTCTGCCAGCCCTCCCTTCTCATTTCCTCCCTTATCCTGGGCCTCTCTGTGCTCCCCAGGAATATTCTCCTTCCCTCTTTCCAAGCACTGCTCTTGGACTGGAGAAATGGCCGTGGTTAAGAGTACTTGCTGCTCTTCCAGACGACCAGAGCTAGGTCTCTAGCATCCAGGTCAGGGCTCACAACCACTTGTATCTCCAGTTCCTGAGCCTCTGGTATCCTTTTCTGGCCTCTACCTGCACACATGTGGGACACACTAACACTTACGTATAAATACATGATTCAGATAAACAAATACAACAAAGATCCGGCTTTTTGTTTGTTTGTCAATTCAGGTAATACTGCCTCCTCTGAGCCATGGGTCCATAGGCTAGCTAGCACATTCTTTTTCTTTTTTTTTTGTTTTTTTGAGACAGGGTTTCTCTGTGTGGCCCTAGATGTCCTGGAACTAGCTCTACAAACCAGGCTGGCCTCAAACTCAGAGATCTGCCTGCTTCTGCCTCCCAAGTGCTGGGATTAAAGACATGTGCCACCACCAGTGCCTGGCTTCTCTTTCCTTTTGAAGATATATTAATCAATTAGTACACACACACACACACACACACACACACACACACACACAGACAGAGTGTTTATGTAGGGGTCATAGGACAACCTCAGGTATTAGTCCTTACCTTTCGCCTTATTTTTTTAAGACATGGTCTCTCATTGTTCTAGATCCTTCCTTCTCTGCTTCCATCTTCCTGTAGGAGCACAGGGATTACAGACACATATGCTACTGCACTTGGCTTTTATGTGGGTTCTGGGAATTCAAACTCAGGTCTCCCCACTTGTACAATGAGTACTTTACCCATGATCCATCTCTCCAACCCGCCACATTCCTTTACTTGTGCCTCCATCTTGTCTCCACATCCCATGGGAAAAGAGTCAAATCACTTGTTCCTTTGTGGCCTCACACAGTAGATTTTCTCCACAATGAGGTGGCTATGGTACCCAATCTCCCAATCTTTCTTTCTTTTTTTTTTTTTTTTTCAAGACAGGGTTCCTCTGTGTAGCTTTGTGCCTTTCCTGGAACTCACTCTGTAGCCCAGGCTGGCCTCGAACTCACAGAGATCCACCTGCCTCTGCCTCCCAAGAATGCTGGGATTAAAGGCCTGTGCCACCACTGCCTGACCCCAATCTTTCCTTTTAAAAAAAAAATAATCTATTTATTTTTATTTTATGTGCATTGGTGTTTTGCCTGCATGTATGTCTGTGTAAAGATATCAGATTTCCTGGAATTGGAGTTACTGTCATGTGGGTGCTAGGAATTGAACTTGGGTCCTCTGGAAGTCAGTGCTCCTAACTGCTGAGCCATCTCTCCAGCCCCTCGTACCCAAGCTTTGTGCATATATGTTTCATCCATGTTTGTATGTACACACATGCATATGAACTCAGTGAAGCCTCAGGAAAATGAACCACGAACTATAGTGCCATGCTGTGTGAGCGTGTGTGTGTGTGTGTGTGTGTGTGTGTGTGTGTGTGTGTGTGTTACTGTGGATTGATCCTAGGTCTTTGTGCATTCTAGGTACACGCCTTACCACGGAACTGCGTGCCCAAGCTCTTGGTAGCACTGGTGATGGATCTGTCTCAGCTTCCCCCAGCTTTCTCTAACCAGAGAGCTACAGTGCTGAAAGGAAGTATCAGCTCCTAACAGAAGAGAGGAAGTTGGGCACAAGGCATCTCGGGTTCTCAGATGCCAAGGTGACTCCAACCGTGGGGGTGCTCCTGTGACCTGAGAAAGATCCCGGAGAAGGGTGAGTGGGCACCAAGTGTTGAGGCCTCTCCATTGCTGAGCTGTATATAACTGAGACCCTGGGATGGGCGACCCTGACTTTTTACCATTGCTCTGGAATTCCCTATGAGTACCTAGACCTTGACTTTCTTACATCTACAGGGCTGCAGGAAGGCACTCAATGGCCCAAACTCCTTGGGGCTAAGAGGAAGCCCAGTTCCTGTTGCCTCTAGGCCTGTCTGGACATTTTCCTAGATACTGGGCTGGAGGTTCTCTGTTAACCACAGGCAGGTCAAGTTATTCATTAGCAAACATCAGTATGCAATTCTCATTAACTCCAGGGGAGAGTTCAACCTGGATTAGCAACTGGGATACATGGTGTAGACACTGTCACAGGAAGTTCTCCCATATGTCTAACCTAAATCCTTCCTGCCACCATTGAAGTCCACTTCCTCTTATTCTGCCTGTGCTGGGAGAAAGGGATAGCTGGTCACTGTCCTCTGCTTCAGACCCATCACCTACTTGACCGTGGCCGTCAGATGTCTCCTTAGCTTTCTCCAGGGAACAGTGACCTGCTGGATCAAGCAGCTGTTCAGAGTTGGCACCTGTCCCCAGTCTCTTTCTCTCGATGTGAGAAATGTGCAACCTACTTCCTGGTTCAGCCTAACCCTTCCCTTCCAGGAGTCTGGGCACTAGGGCTGAGTAAGCCCCCACTCCTGGGTTCCTGCTGGTAGACAAAGCCAGGGGTGTGGCCCCATCCCCCACTCCTTGCTTGTCCTGGGTGGCAGCTGGGATCAGAGATCAGAGATCAGGTCGGGAAATGAGAGGGCAGAGTTGCTTCCAAGAGATGAATTGTGGGTTCGTGGGAGAAGGTGTAGGGCACAACAGTACCCAGGGACTCCCAAGGGTCAGGTGAGGATGGGATGTAAGCTAAGTGAAACTGGAAAGACCAAGGAGGGGGGAGAGCTTGGCCCTGGGAAAGGCCACGGGGAAAAGTAGACCTGTGGAGAGGGCCGTGGAGGTCAGCCTGGCGAAGATGGGAGGGCGGAGGTCAGCCTGGCGAAGATGGGAGGGTGGAGGTCAGCCTGGCGAGGGTGGGAGGGTGGAGGTCAGCCTGGCGAGGGTGGAGGTCAGCCTGGCGAGGGTGGAGGTCAGCCTGGCGAAGGTGGAGGTCAGCCTGGCGAAGGTGGAGGTCAGCCTGGCGAAGGTGGAGGTCAGCCTGGCAAGGGTGGAGGTCAGCCTGGTAAGGGTGGAGGTCAGCCTGGTAAGGGCAGAGGTCAGCCTGGCGAGGGTGGAGGTCAGCCTGGTAAGGGTGGAGGTCAGCCTGGTAAGGGCAGAGGTCAGCCTGGCGAGGGTGGAGGTCAGCCTAGCGAGGGTGGAGGTCAGCCTGGCGAGGGTGGAGGTCAGCCTGGAGAGAGTGGGAGGGTGGAGGTCAGCCTGGTGAGGGTAGAGGTCAGCCTGGTAAGGGCAGAGGTCAGCCTGGCAAGGGTGGAGGTCAGCCTGGCGAGGGTGGAGGTCAGCCTAGCGAGGGTGGAGGTCAGCCTGGTGAGGGTGGAGGTCAGCCTGGAGAGAGTGGAAGGGTGGAGGTCAGCCTGGTGAGGGTAGAGGTCAGCCTGGCGAGGGTGGAGGTCAGCCTGGCGAGGGTGGAGGTCAGCCTGGTGAGGGTGGAGGTCAGCCTGGTGAGGGTGGAGGTCAGCCTGGTGAGGGTAGAGGTCAGCCTGGCGAGGGTGGAGGTCAGCCTGGGGAGGGTGGGGGTCAGCCTGGGGAGGGTGGAGGTCAGCCTGGTAAGGGCAGAGGTCAGCCTGGCAAGGGTGGGGGTCAGCCTGGCAAGGGCGGAGGTCAGCCTGGCAAGGGTGGGGGTCAGCCTGGGGAGGGTGGAGGTCAGCCTGGCAAGGGTGGAGGTCAGCCTGGAGAGAGTGGGAGGGTGGAGGTCAGCCTGGTAAGGGCAGAGGTCAGCCTGGTAAGGGCAGAGGTCAGCCTGGTGAGGGTGGAGGTCAGCCTGGCGAGGGTGGAGGTCAGCCTGGCGAGGGTGGAGGTCAGCCTGGCGAGGGTGGAGGTCAGCCTGGCGAGGGTGGGGGTCAGCCTGGGGAGGGTGGAGGTCAGCGTGGTAAGGGCAGAGGTCAGCCTGGCGAGGGTGGAGGTCAGCCTGGCGAGGGTGGAGGTCAGCCTGGCGAGGGTGGAGGTCAGCCTGGAGAGAGTGGGAGGGTGGAGGTCAGCCTGGTAAGGGCAGAGGTCAGCCTGGCAAGGGTGGAGGTCAGCCTGGCAAGGGTGGAGGTCAGCCTGGAGAGAGTGGGAGGGTGGAGGTCAGCCTGGAGAGAGTGGAGGTCAGCCTGGGGAGGGTGGAGGTCAGCCTGGGGAGGGTGGAGGTCAGCCTGGGGAGGGTGGAGGTCAGCCTGGAGAGAGTGGGAGGGTGGAGGTCAGCCTGGTAAGGGCAGAGGTCAGCCTGGCAAGGGTGGGGGTCAGCCTGGTAAGGGCAGAGGTCAGCCTGGTAAGGGCAGAGGTCAGCCTGGTGAGGGCGGAGGTCAGCCTGGCGAGGGTGGGGGATGAGCAGATGAAACAGCTTCTTTGGAAAGACCAACCTCAGGATGAGGAAGCCAGGCTAAGAGAGTGAACTGCCCTCACCCCCGCCACTGCCACATTCTTCAGACCAAGTTGGCCTTCCATGCAATGACTGGACACATCAGGAGGCCTCTAGCCTGACTTGTGGTTTTGGTTTGGGATTTTTAAAGACTTTTTTTTTTTTTTTTTGGTTTTTTTGAGACAGGGTTTCTCTGTGTACTTTTGGTGTCTGTCCTGGATCTTGCTCTGTAGACCAGGCTGGTGTCGAACTCACGGAGATAACCTGGCTCTGCCTCCCGAGTACTGGGATTAAAGGCGTGTGCCACCATTGCCTGGCTTAAAGACAGGGTCTTATTTTATAACTCTGGATGGTCTGGAACATGTTATATGCACAGAACAAGCTGGCCTCGAACTCGCATAGATCTGCCTGACTCTAGCTTCTATTTTATTTTTCAAATGTGTCTGTGTGAGTGTGTGCTGTGTGCGGTGCCTGGGGAAGTTAGAAGAGGGAGTCAGATCTCCTGGATCTGGAGTTACAGATGGCTGTGACGTGGGTGCTGCCTGATGTGGGTGCTGGCAACCCCACTGGGGTCCTCCAGAAGACTAGACATAATTACGGATGGCCTTGAACTCCCAATCCTCCTACCTCCACGTGCTGGGATTACAGACGTAATTACTGCCTCCAGCTGAGCCTGGGGTCTCTCGGCAAGGTAGTCCTGAGCCTTCCCTTCCCTTCTCTCCCTGCTTATTGGTAGAATATGGACAGGAAGGAACTGGGGAAGGGGAAACCAGGGCTCTGGGCGAGCTGCCATGGAGGCTGCCTTAAGCCCCAGCCTCCTCTATGGCTGGAAATACCCGATGCGTGGTTCCTGGCCCCAGCTTTCCAGGCATCTCCTGGGTTTGGCAGATGTAGCTGAAGCAGCTGCCCGGTCATCAAGTTGACCCTGACCACCAGGCTTACCTCTATTCTGCAGCTGCCAAGTCTGTGCCCTGCTCTGCCCTCCCTTTCCTTCTGTCTTTTTTTCCCCCTCTCGTTTTTTTTGAGGCAGGATTTCTCTGTGTGGACCTGGCTGTTCTCAACTCAGAGATCTGCCTGCCTCTGCCTCCTGAGTGCTGGGATTAAAGGTGTGCACCACCACCACCACCCTCCCATCTTTTTAAGCACCCAAGAGGCCTGAGGAAAGCTTCCCATTCATCATGAACAGTTAAAAAGAAGCTTCCAGAACCCTTAGCTTCTCCTTTCAGGCTTTCTGTCTCTGCAGGCCCTAGGTGCTCTTATTGAGAAAGAACACTTGTCTCAGTCCCAGGCCCCATTTGATCTGAGTGCTCTGGGAAGGCCAAGGAGACAGTATGAAACTACTCCAGGCCCTAGATGCCTGGGGCCACGGAAGAGGAGATGGGAGGCCTTCCTGGGCCTTACAAGACGCCCAAGCAGTACTCCACCATGCCCAGTGATCCTGCCCACTTGGGTATCCTTTATTTGGCATACGATGGGTCATGAGGCAAGAGCAATCAGCCAGCGGACAGTGTACCCAGGAGGTGTGTTCTCTTGGGGACGTGAGAAAAGCTAAACCTCTCGGTGGCCAGCACCCTCAGTGATCAGATCAATTCAGGGATGCCTCTTCCGTCCGGAGGGCCACTGCTCTGAAAGACCACCTCAGCAGGAGGGGCTGCCTGGGTGGGAAGGTTTTCTCTGGAAGGCCACAGTGTGGACAGCTATTCTCTAGGATGTTCAGTCAGGAGCTTTATCACAGTCATCCTACAAAAGGCCCTGAACTCTTGACTTCTCACACTTCGCTCTCCCACCCCTCCTCCTGCCCCTCAGGCCTCTTCCCTTAGGAGTGTGTCCCTGTCTTTTCTCCTCCTCTACCTCTGAAACGTATTTGTACACTCCCCCACTCCCTTCCCCCGGGGGCCTCTGGTTGTCTTCGTGTTGCCTAGAGGGAAGGAAAGGAACTAAATTATTGTTTGAGTCTTGCAAATGCATAATCGAAAGCAGTCCTTTACTCTCCTAGGTCACCATTATTATCACACCGCACAGATGAAAAAAACAGGTGTAGAGTCGTGGTTACGTTTCAAGCCCAGGACCACAGGGCCAGGTCCCAGTCATACTCATTCACCGGACCCCAAGCCACGTCAGTACTCAGCCTTGCTCGGTCGGTCCCCTTCAAATCAGAACCCACTGTGACTTAGAATACCATGCCCCTCTTCTCTTCCCAGCCCTTTGGTTTTATCATCAGTTCCTGCATCCTGTTCCTTCCTCGAAGACCACCCCCCCCTCCCCCAGCCAGTCCTCGAGGCCAATGCTAAATCATCATCTTCCTCTTTCTTCCCTTAGCCTCAGGCCTATTCTAGGGACTCCACTCTGACGCTGGGCAAAAACTCGACGTATGCAGTTTCGCAGTTTCTCGAAGGAGCAGTAGGGAAAAGTGCGCCTCGCTGCGGGGCGCTGCCTGCTGAGCGGGAATCCAGATCCTAACCGCTGGCTCCCCTCGAGGGGAGGGGGAGAGGGCGGAGGTGCTTCTGCGGCGGCATCTGTCCGAGGCGGGCGGGAAGCTGCTGCATTAAATTGTAAAATCGATTTATTGACCGGCAGGTGCGAGCAGCGGCAGATGGAGAGCAGCGCTGCCCGGGCGCATCTGCGGGGAGCGGCGGCATCGATCCTGGCCCCCCCTCTGAAACCGTTCGTCCTGGGCCTTTCTGTCGGTTCACTCCTAAATGCAGGGCCAAGGTCGGAGAAACTGCGGCGCCTGAGTGGCTAGAGCAGTTCAATTCCCTTCCCTATCCCCTCCTGGCCTCAGGGCCCGAGCTGCGCCCCCACGGCTGGCAGGCTCTGCCAGCCCCACTGCCCCAGTTGGCACGCGGCGGGCCAGCCTGACGCGTGGCAGCGCCCTGCGGCAGATGAGGCACGCGCCGGCCTCATTTCAATGTGAATGGATCGAATGAAGCAGCCATGTGGCAGCAACAGTTTGCAAATCTCCCCGCCTTCTGTGCAGCTCCCCGGCCGCGGCTCCCAGCACGTGGCCCCTTCTCCGCAGCGACCGCAGCAGGGTCTCTCAAGGCTTAAGCGCCCCGCCCCAGACAGGTCTGCTTCCCCGCCCCCAGCCTGTCCTGCGGGCGCAGTAGCCCAGACCCCACCTCGCCTCTACCCGGGTGCCGTGTGCCGGGTCCAGACCGCTGTCCCTTGGGAAGAGTAGTGGCCAAGAGGAGGTGAACACCGCGCTGGAGGTCTCTGAGCTGCGCCCATGGCTCTGGGGAGCGCTCACAGGCTTCCAGCGGGGAAGGAGGCCCGAAACATCACCCCAATAACCTGTGGCTAGTTTGGAGACACAGCTGAAAGAAAACTTGGGCGGTTTTTTTTTTTTTTTTTTCACTTTCAGGAGTTGGTTCTGCATAACTGGAGAAACTGAGAAGTGGCATGCACAGTGGCCAGGAGGAGGGAACAGGAGAAGCAGAAAACTTGTAGGGAGGAAGGCTTTGCCTGGCTTCCCCAACACTCGGGCTTCAGAGCTGGGAAATGTGGAGGATGCCACGGAGTCGAAGATCTGTGGATTCAAGAAAGGGCTGCAGTGTATGGGGACCCAGGTCGGTCTGGCTTAGGGACCTATGGAATGTCTACATCAGGGTCAGTCAGCTGGCCCTGGCTGGGGACTAGGTCCACAGCGACCTCCTATGCACAGCCTCACAACCTTCCATTCCTCTGAGTAACCAGGACCGTGTTCCCTTTCTTCCACTTAAGAGTCGGTTCTTTTGCTCATAATGAGGGAGTGGGAGAGACCGGCTCGAGAAACAGTCTGTACACATTCATGTCGAGCAATGTGGGTAAAGACTGACCCCAGCAGATGGGAACTCTAGCAGGGCGGGACCCAGGGCTCCGAGTGGTGCCCTGTCCAGGTATGAAATCTCAGGAATATTGTGAATAGGTGCTTCTAGTGAAGAGGAAAATGTAACTCTTTCCTTTCTGAGTCAGAAGTTTTCTAGGTGGGTGGCTTACATTGCCCATTTTTGAGGAGAACAATGAGCCCAACTTTTGTTTGGTCCTTGACTGTTTGCAAAATATTTTGGCACACTAACGTGTATGAGGGAGTACTTCCAAGAGTAATAGATACCCTGTGTGGATGGAGATGTCTCCCTTGAGAGTTAGGCAAGTGCCAGCGTCAGAAAGAGAGCGCGTGTTAATGAACTCCCAGGCTAGGATTTTGGTAAGAGAGCTAATAGAGCCTGGTGGGGTTGCATGCCAGTTCCAGGGAGAGAGCGGGAGCATCCCCTGACATCCTAGGCAAGATCTAGGGATGCACAGAGGATGCAGAGAGATGATTTGGAAGTCCACTTGCTAGGACCGCCGGGAGGTACGCCCCGAGCTCCCCCTCCCTCGGGCCTGGGGCTCGGCTTGCCCATAACCTACATTAACTCGCTAGTGCAGCCTGGGCCCATCTGCCGGCCCCCGCCCCACCTCGGTTCCCCACGCCAACCCGCTCGCGCCAGATGGTGGCTGGGAGGGGTGGCCGTGCGTGGGGGACCCCGGAGCCTGTCTCCTCACCTCACCCCACCCCCACCCCACGCTCAGAACCTCATGTTCCTCACCGCCCCCCCCCCCATCCTCCATCAGCACCACCGAAGTCAAAAAATCAGACCATGTTCGTCATAGGCAGCTGTTGGGGGCTCCTCTTCCCCTACCATGGCCTCCCTGGGGCTGGAGCCGCGTCCCACCCCCACCCCCCGCACTGATCTTATCGTCCGACGACAGCCAGCCATCACCACGCGGGAGGGCTGACAGATGAAGCCACAGTGCCCCCACCGCCCTCAGTGTAGCCCAGAGAGAGTTCTCTAGCACCCCCGAGACTGGGAGAAGCCAGCCCTCCTCGGTCTGCGGCCTCCGGGGGGCATGACGGGTTCTGGGAAAGCAGCTGCACGGTTTGCACTCAGAGGCCACCCGGGAGAGGCGCGCGTGCGACGTGGGTGAAGACGCCCGAAACTCAAACAACTTGGTGCGCCTCCAGTTCCACCCTCCACCCTGCCCTCTGCAGAGAGAGCTGGGCCTGCTCAGCCGCAGGCTCTCTCTCCTTGCCTCTCTAGGGGTCCGAGGAAACCCCGCCGTTAGGAAAGTTCCTCCCTACCCCAGCGGAGTTAGGGGACACACAAGTCGGGGCCAGAATAGGCGACGACGGAAGCCCAAGCGCGACCCAGGTGAGGTTAGGCACTGAGGGAGAGGCCAGAACTTCATTACCATACAGCTGAGGACGCACCCCCGCCCCATTTCGAGAACCACGCCCCCCACCTCCCTTTCCGACCACTAGTCCCCGCGCAGGCACGAGCCAGGAGGTAGTGGGGGTGGAGAACAGAAGAGAGAAGGCACGCGCTGGGCACGCCCCGCGGCTGGGGAGTGACACGCCTACCAGGTGCCGAGAAGCCCAGAGTCTTAGACGCTTGGCCCTTTGCCTTGCCTGGAATGGCCACGGAAAGGTTAACGCGTCCGACGGCTTCCCTGCGGTGCTGGGGACGCGTGGTGGGTGGGTGCTCGTAGGCTGGAGGCCAGCCAGGCACGAGCTACCTACAGTCTGGGACGAAGAGCGAGATCCAAGTCCCCTGGCGCTGGTTTTCGCTTTCTTGGTTTAAGTTCTTCCCACCTGCTGGAGGACTGACTATAGGAAGCTAATGCCTGGAGCAGATCCACCGCCTACGGCGACCCTTTAGCGTTTCCACCCCCAGGACTATCCGGGAACCACCTCACCTCCCGCTGCATCACTGGGCTACCCTCCTATCCTTTGGTGGCGAGGGTCTCAGCCTTTAACCAGACGATCTCTGAGGGCTGCTCCCTGGGCACGCGCAGAGCTGGGAGCCCAGAGGTTGGAAGAGGGGCGGGGACCTGCGCCCTACTGGCTAGTTGACAGGGGGAGCGGCGGGGGCGGAGGCCCCCTCCGGTGGGTGTTGGGACTGTAGCCACTAGAGGCCTAGAGGGGAGGGGAGAGTGACCATGAGTCTGTCTGACTGACAGGCTGCGAAGAGGAGCCAATATATATAAGAAAGGCTCCGGAGGCAGCAGGTTTCAGTAGCGGCGCTGCTCGCCGGCCAGGAACCCCAGGCCAAGAGCCTCAGCCAAAGCCGCTTGGGTGCAGTGTACCCCGGCACTAGACCGCTTGAGGCCCTAGGATTAGCTCCAGGACACAGACTCAGAGCGACCACCGCCCAGTCGCCTTCACCTGGAATACCTACGGAAGCATCGAGCCGCCGCGGAGTTTTCGAGAAGGCGACCAGGGAGGGAGCAGAGCCCCGAGAGGAATCAGCTTTTCAGGAACTCGGCTGGCAGACGGACGTGCTGGAGAGCGACATTCCGAAGAAGCAAATTCAGAGCCCCCGAGTGGAGAGGACAGCCCAAGGAATGACGCCTGCATCCCGGAGCGCCTTTCACTGGGCGCTGCTGCTGCTGGCGGTACTGTGGCCGCAGGTAACGTCCCGCGCCCTCTCCGCCCCTTCCCGCAGCGCTCCGGGCTTGCGCCCCGGCGCCAGCTGAACCTGACCGCTCTCCTCCTTCCTTCTCTCGGTCCCCGTGCAGCAGCGCGCTGCCGCCTCCGGCATCTTCCAGCTGCGGCTGCAGGAGTTCGCCAACGAGCGCGGCGTGCTGGCCAATGGGCGGCCCTGCGAGCCCGGCTGCCGGACTTTCTTCCGCATCTGCCTTAAGCACTTCCAGGCAACCTTCTCGCCGGGACCCTGCACCTTCGGCAGCGTCTCCACACCGGTGTTGGGCACCAACTCCTTCGTCGTCAGGGACGAGAATAGTGGCGGTGGTCGCAACCCTCTTCAACTGCCCTTCAATTTCACCTGGCCGGTAAGCACAACCTGGGAGACCACCGAAGGCAAAAAAAAAAAAAATTAAATAAATAAAAGGAGCGCCCAGAAAGCAGAACCTCTTTCCAAAGGGCACCCCCAGGAGAGCCCCGGGGGCTCTTCCTCTCCTGCTCCCCCGCCACACACACCTCCATTCTCTCATAAGACCATCCCGGAGAGGGCTTTCACTAGTCTTTCTTCCACCCAGTTCTCGGGATACGAGTTTCATTACCAATGCCCCAACGCCGCACCACCCGCCCACTCCCAGCTCTCACTTACACTCTCGCATCCCACATCCCTCCCTCCCTCCCTCCCCTGCCTTCTCAGCTCGCGCGCTGTCCTGCGCGAACACCAGTTATGTTGACCCGAGCTCGGTAACTGTATCCTGCAATTAGATTAATTAAACAGGCTGCTGCGAGGCACCCCCTCCTTTCCTGCCCTGCTCATATCGCTATCTCTTCCCCCACCCCCACCCCCACCCCCTTTTGCTTCCCAGGGTACCTTCTCACTCAACATCCAAGCTTGGCACGCACCGGGAGACGACCTGCGGCCAGGTGAGTTATCTCACTCCTCAGCCACAGGGGGGCGACATCACACGGCGCCGAAAGAGTTAACCTGTCATAGGCGGGGGAAACGCGGGCTTGGGGGTGGGGGCCAGGACGCTTAGCTTGGCCGGAGCTGCGCCCCGCGCTGGACGCTCGGATTCCGCTTGCTGCCTGGACTCAGAGCACAATTGCGTTTCCTGCGGGTTATTTTTGGCGTGGGAACGCGGGGAGCACGGCGGTGAGAAAGGCCGAGGCTGCCAGCGCCGCTGACGGGCCCCTTCCTGTATTTTACACCTTTTGCGAATTCCGCTCCTTTGGAAAGGGAATAATGGCTTTGGGATGTTGTTCTGACACAGAGGAAAAGGATATTTCACCAGCACAACAATTCTCACTTTGAAAAGGAAAAAAGAAAAAAAAAAAAAAACATTGCCTACCTCTGGAGCAGAACCCCTGAAACCGCACCAAAGAACTCCTTGCTCCCGAATCTCGAATCAGAGAGCTTCCCCCTTTTAATTTTTTTTTTTTTCCATTTTGACCTCTTTTCCTCTTTCCCCTCCATATCTGCCTCCACAACCCTGGGATATCTTAACATCCGTCTATTGTACCCTTTCTGAATGCTATCAAGCCCCCTGCACATGCACACACCCAGGGAAGCTAAGTAGCAAGACGCTGGGACCCTCTGTCCTGTGCTGACTGGCAGGTGGGGTTATCGGGATAACTAGTCTGGTTGTTAACTGACCCGCGTAGTCACGGTGAAGGAGACAGTGGGCAGCAGTCTCTGGCTCTCTGAGTCGGACTTTCTCCCACCGACCCTCTCCTCTCCTTGCAGAGGCCTTACCAGCCGATGCGCTCATCGGTGAGATCACCATCCAAGGCTCCCTTGCTGTGGGTCAGAACTGGCTTTCGGACGAGCAAAACAGCACCCTCACAAGACTGCGCTACTCCTACCGGGTCATCTGCAGCGACAACTACTATGGAGACAACTGTTCCCGCCTGTGCAAGAAGCGCAACGACCTCTTCGGACACTACGTGTGCCAGCCAGACGGCAGCCTGTCCTGCCTGCCGGGTTGGACGGGGAAATACTGTGATCAGCGTAAGCAGCCAGGCCCCCACTGGAAGGGAAGGGAGGGGATGTCCCCCGTGAAAGTGGGTCTGTGCTGCCTACTAGCTGGGCCCCAGGACCACCTGGGGATGCTATAACCTAGGGCTCAGAGCTCCTCCTCAGGGGGCATAAGGCCACGTGGATCCCTATTCTTCATTCCATCCAGCATGGCTCTCTCCCACCCCTTTGTCCCTGGCTCCCTTCCAGATAACCATGGCTCCTCTTGGAGGCCAATAGTAGGAAGTGAGCTCAGGAGAGCCGGAGGGGAGGTTGAGGCTTTGGTACGCTAACCTCATCCAGCCCTGTTTCCTTTCCCTAGCTATCTGTCTTTCTGGCTGTCATGAACAGAACGGCTATTGCAGCAAGCCAGCAGAGTGCCTGTAAGTTGGGGACAGGAAGCGGGCGGGTGACGGGGGGGGGGGGGGGGGGGGGGGGGGGGCTCTTCCTCGTAACCAGGCCTCCCACCTTACGCCCGGCTTCTTGTCCTGCAGCTGCCGTCCAGGTTGGCAGGGCCGTCTGTGCAATGAATGTATCCCCCACAATGGCTGTAGCCATGGCACCTGCAGCATCCCCTGGCAGTGTACCTGTGACGAGGGCTGGGGAGGTCTGTTCTGTGACCAAGGTGAGTGAAGGGAGGAGAGATGGGGTCGCGGGGGTGGAAACCAGAGCTGGTGACTGGACCCTCTTTCTTGGTGACCACTAACTGGCTTCCCTATTACTGTTCATGGATCTTAGGACATGTGTGTGGTGTTGGGGATGGACCTCAGGGTATCAGACATGCTAGGCAAGCTCTCTACCTATGAGCTACAGCCCAGCTCAATCTTGGTACTTTTAAAGGCTCTTTTCAACTGACCTAGAATGGGATGGTGGTAGGACATTCTCCTCCAGGTACAGAAGAGCCAAGGTGACTGAAAGAGAGGCCCAAGGGGTAACAGCTTGGCAGCCTGGAGCTCATGCTCATAAATTCTAGCAAGACCAAAGAGAAAAGGAGGCCGAGCTCTGTTCCTCTTTCTGCCTTTAGTTACCGATTAACCCTCTGAGTGTTTGCTAACCTTCCAAGGCTGTTTGAGCAGCTCTCCCCTAAACAGCTGTCTGGTGGGGTGTGCCCACTGGCTGCCCTGGGCTGTGGCCAAGCTGGGCCTCTGGGTGGAGGGAATATCTAACTGCCTTTTTTAGTGTGGGCACAGACACCTGCCTTTCTCCGGTGACACTTGCCAGGCAGCTGCCTGGGCTCTACCTGGTATTTGACGGTCAATCCTCCTCTGCCTACATAGGAGTCTGTGAGCCTATTCTTCTACATCCCTGTACCAGATGCATCCTCTCCTCTTCAGGGTCAAGACTGTGCCTGTTGTCATGGAGACACTGCACAGGCCTGGCAAGAATGGGGAGGGGGGGGTGCCATGCTGGAAAAAGCTTGCCTAGGCCCTGACTTGTTGCCAGCATGGAATTCAGTCCTTGTATGCTCTCTCTCTCTCTCTCTCTCTCTCTCTCTCTCTCTCTCTCTGACACACAGAACGTCCCCCATTTTTCTGTCCCCAACACACACGCACGCACGCATGCACCTGGTCCCTTGCTCTCCCTTTCTGCCATCCATATTTGCTCCCAGGCGATACAGTCGTATACTCGTTATATGTAAACACAACCCTCATAGGCCCTCTGTTTGCTTTGTCTGGCTCTCTCGCCTTGTTCTTCTCCAGTAAGAAAATAAATAGCTATCATTCAAAATACACTTTTTTTTTTTTTCAAGACAGGGTTTCTCTGTTTAGTCCTGGCTGTCCTGGAACTCGCTGTGTAGACCAGGCTGACCTCGAACTCAGAGATCCACCTGGCTCTACCTCCCAAGTGCTGGGATTAAAGGCGTGCGCCACCACCACCTGGCCTAAAATAACACTTTTAACACCTCCTTTAGAGCATTCCTGGTCCTACCTGTGGTGGCTCTCATCTCCCTGCTACTCTTCCCACGTGTTGAAATTTTACTCCTTCTTCTGGGTCCTTTGGGCGTGCAGCTCCTCCATGAAGCCTTTCATGGCTTCCTCATTGACGAGGGGCCTTAACTTCACCTCCTTCTCCTCTTCATCCTGCTGTGGCTGGCCGTGTGTGTGAGCTTACACAGCAGGACACTGACCAATTGTGCTTTGTTATCAACTTTCCTCTATTTGTACAGTTTCAATGTGGTTTAAGGTACTTCAACACTCACGATTTCCCTGGCAGAGGAAGGGGGATGCCTGGGCCTGGAAGACGTTGACTCTTCTTTGGGTCAAGTACTTTGGGCTGACTTTGCAGGTAGGTGGGAGAGTTTCTGGTCCCACTCAGCTGGTTGCTTCCTGTCTCCACAGATCTCAATTACTGCACTCACCACTCCCCATGCAAGAATGGAGCGACGTGTTCCAACAGCGGCCATCGGAGCTACACCTGCACCTGCCGCCCAGGCTACACTGGTGTGGACTGTGAGCTGGAACTCAGCAAGTGTGACAGCAATCCCTGTCGAAATGGCGGCAGCTGTAAGGTGAGACCCAAGCCAGCTCAGGGAGGCAGAGGTCTAACCAGGTAGCATCCGGGTAGTCTTTGGATATGCATCCGTGGATAGGCACGATGGGCAAGCAGAGGCTAACTGCCAACCTCATATATCCTTGCCCCATCCCCAGGGTCTAACTGTGGCCTGTTAATGGTCTCTCTCCAGGACCAGGAGGATGGCTACCACTGCCTGTGTCCCCCAGGATACTATGGGCAGCACTGTGAACATAGTACCCTGACCTGTGCTGACTCACCCTGCTTCAACGGGGGCTCCTGCCGGGAGCGCAACCAGGGGGCCAGTTATGCCTGTGAATGCCCCCCTAATTTCACTGGCTCCAACTGTGAGAAGAAAGTCGACAGGTGCACCAACAACCCATGTGCCAATGGTAAGTCCTTTCTGTCACTTTACCAACCTGCTGAACTGGCCTGGGGCCAGAGAGCCTGAGAGAGAGTCAAGAGAAGAGAGAGAGACCTGTCTGCTACTCTGGGCAGACTGACTGAAATGGACTCTCCTTTGCTTTGGAGGGTGAAGAGCTTGCATAATTGGGGGTGACTCTTTGGAAGAGAAACAGGTCAGCAGCAGGCCTTAGGTGAGGGGTAGTGCCCCATCCTGTATGACTTCCATTCTTATTCCCATGGATGAGCCCTGATCTAACTAGGATAGCCAAGTGGCCCTCCTTAGGAAGCCTTGAATTAGAAAGAAGGATGTAGGCCGGGCGGTGGTGGTGCACGCTTTTAATCCCAGCACTCAGGAGGCAGAGGCAGGTGGATCTCTGTGAGTTCGAGGCCAGCCTGGTCTACAGAGTGAGTTCCAGGACAGGCTCCAAAGCTACAGAGAAACCCTGTCTTGAAAAACCATAAAAAGAAAGAGAAATGTTGGAGGCTTCGCGTCCCTTCTCAAGGGCCAGTGATTGTTAGAGCTCTGTACCTTGAGCCCCATCTTTCCCCACACTCACCAGAATGAGCGTGGCACAAAGTATTTAGGATATCAGCACTTCTTGAGACACAAAACACGTTGGTAATCTCCATGCACTTGGTCGACAGGTGACTGTAAGACAGGTGGACAGCCATTGGGAGCTGTTGAGGGCCTGGGGGTGGCAATGTAATCTGTTCTCACTCTCACGCCTCAAGCCACAGTTTTATCATCCCTGAACAGGAAGATGTAACTAAGTGTCTTTGGTGAGATTGTGAAGATTAAATTAAATGATGATTGCGCCTACCTGACTGCTTCCTGTGTGTAGTCTGTAGTGGCCTTTGTGTCCTCCCGGCCCGATCCTCAGAGCTACCTGTGAAGTTTAACAGCGGAAGAAACTGAGGCTAGGGATCAGTCAGGTAAAGCCACAGGCGTCAGATCCTCTGCTAGAGAGAGCAAGCCAAGCATATCTGTCTTACCCTAAAATTCTGTAAGATGCCAGGAACTTATACAATAGCCCGCCGAGGCATGGAGAACCAGGGTCAGCGGAGACTTTGTGCAGTTCTCTTTGTAGAAGGGTTCTGTCCGTGCAGTCTGAACACACGGAGGTAGAAGGCTTAAGCCCATAGATTAGGCCCCATGCCCTTCACCTGTGAATTTGAAGGCTGTTGCTGACTTGGGTCCTGTGTCCTTACAGGGGGCCAGTGCCTAAACAGAGGTCCGAGCCGTACCTGCCGCTGCCGACCTGGATTCACAGGCACCCACTGTGAACTTCACATCAGTGACTGTGCCCGAAGCCCCTGTGCCCATGGGGGCACTTGCCACGATCTGGAGAATGGGCCAGTATGCACCTGCCCTGCTGGTTTTTCTGGCAGGCGCTGTGAGGTGCGGATAGCCAAGGATGCTTGTGCCTTGGGGCCCTGCTTCAACGGGGCCACCTGCTACACTGGCCTCTCCTCAGACAAGTTCGTCTGCAACTGTCCTTACGGCTTTGTGGGCAGCCGCTGCGAGTTTCCCGTGGGCTTGCCACCCAGCTTCCCCTGGGTCGCCGTCTCGCTGGGTGTGGGGCTGGTGGTGCTGCTGGTGTTGCTGGGCATGGTGGCCATAGCTGTGCGGCAGCTGCGGCTTCGGCGGCCCGATGATGGCAGCAGGGAGGCCATGAACAACTTGTCAGACTTCCAGAAGGACAATCTAATCCCTGCTGCCCAGCTCAAGAACACGAACCAGAAGAAGGAGCTGGAAGTGGACTGTGGCCTGGACAAGTCCAACTGTGGCAAACTGCAGAACCACACATTGGACTACAATCTGGCTCCAGGGCCCCTGGGGCGGGGGACCATGCCTGCGAAGTATCTTCACAGTGACAAGAGCTTAGGAGAGAAGGTGCCACTTCGGTTACACAGGTGAGCCATCCTTGGAAGCCCAGGGCTTGGCTATGGACCCTAACATAGTTTGACTGGGTCTCCCAGGCTGAGTGGGAGACCGGCATCAGGCCCTGGCTGCTTTTAAACAAGTAGGGTGTGGTACTGACAGCAAGATTCTCCAGTTGCCTCTCTGTAGGGAGCCAGGCACAGTGGCACACACTTGTAGCCCTAACTTAGGCTGAGACAGGAGGATGGCAAGTTTGATGCCAACCTGGGCAACATAGCAGATCATTCTCAGAGACAAAATGCAAGGCTCAGAGGGTAGAGGCACCTGCTGCCAAGACAGGTGACCCGAGTTTGATCCCCAGGATCCACATGTTAGAAGGGGAGAACAACTTCCTGCAACTCGTCCTCTGACTTCCACAATGGTGCGGTAGCATGCACACTTTCACATGCATGTGTGCACACACACACACAAGTGTAACAATTTAATTTTTAAGAATTCTTCTAGGGTTTTTTTTTTTTTTCTTTTTTTTTTTTTTGGTTTTTCGAGACAGGGTTTCTCTGTGTAGCTTTGCGCCTTTCCTGGAACTCACTTGGTAGCCCAGGCTGGCCTCGAACTCACAGAGATCCGCCTGGCTCTGCCTCCCGAGTGCTGGGATTAAAGGCGTGCGCCACCACCGCCCGGCTAGGGTTTTTTTTGTTTTGTTTTTTTTTTGGGGGAGGGGCTTTGGTTTTTTGAGATAGAGTTTCTCTGTGTAGCTTTGCGCCTTTCCTGGATCTCGCTCTGTAGCCCAGGCTGGCCTCGAACTCACAGAGATCCGCCTGCCTCTGCCTCCCGAGTGCTGGGATAAAGGCGTGCGCCCCCACCGCCCCCACCCTGGCTTCCTCTAAGGGTCTCTCACTAGGGAAGTCCCTCTCGCTCACTCACTCGTTCTTCACTCGCAGACACCAGCTGTCCACTGCCTATCTCTTGTGACCGCCATCTCCCCACAGTACGGCTTGTCTCTAGTGGCAATACTCACTTTTTCTAGGCCTATGAGCTTTCTGGTTTGGTTGAGTCCCGTGGCTCTCTTGGGGGCCTGTTCTAACTACCTGCCCCCAGAGGCCGGCATTTGAGCATGCCCAGCCTGCACCATTCTGGACCACTGTAGTAGGCAACCTTTAACTCTCGGGGATCTAGATCAGCACCTCATTGTATCTCCAGCCCCCCCGCCCCCATTCTTACCTGCCTGTCTTGTGTTCCTTCAGTGAAAAGCCAGAGTGTCGAATATCAGCAATATGCTCCCCCAGGGACTCCATGTACCAGTCAGTGTGTTTGATATCAGAAGAGAGGAATGAATGTGTCATTGCCACGGAGGTAAGTTCTGAGCTGGCCTTCCCCGTCAGCGTGTCCCCTCCTGCCTCGTGTGGATGGAGAAATGTCCTGCTCACTAGCAGCCTCCTGGAGGGGTGGGTCAGAGGCCTCTTCCTTGGTGTTTGGTGGCTCCTGGGTCCCCTGCTGGTCTCATTACCACAGAGGGTGTGAAACAGGAACCAGGTGGCATGCCTGACTCGGCAGCTGCACCCATGAAAGGGACAAAGTTAAGGAGCCAGGGGAACCTCCGGTAGAGCTAGGAAGGACAGCCATGGCACCGGCTACCTTTCAGGAACTATTACCCAGCTGCCTTTGGGTGAAGATAGTTGCCTGTGTCCGCCCGCTCCTTGTCACTGGCTTCCTCCCTTGTACCCCCACATTTGTGCAAACGCCCAGACACTTGTATATCTTAGGGCAGAAGACTGAGGGGACTGCCCCTCCCCCAGTGACTTCTCCCCAAAGAGGCCCAGAGCATCCCCGGAGACAGGGCCTATCCCCAGGATAACCATTTTCCCATCTTGTATGTGCTCCCCAGGTATAAGGCACGAGCCTACCCAGACCCCAGCTTCGGCCCAGCAGCTGGGCCTCCCTTCTGCATTGTTTACATTGCATCCTGGATGGGACGTCTTTAGTATGCACAGTGCTGCTCTGAAGAGGAGGAGGGAATGGCATGGACTGGACAGACTGTGAACCTGCCAAGAGTTGCACCACCCTGCAGGCCTGCAGGCGTCTGCCTGGCCTCAGATGGGCAGCCCTACCAACAAGGGACCAGAGCCGAGGAGCCAAAGGAGCATCCGTTGAGCTGATGTCCAAAGTGCCACTTGGACTCGCTCTGCCGACAGTGGCCATCACGGGGCTCTTGACTGTTCTTCGGAGAGTAGCAGTGGCCCAGTTGGTCTCGGAGCTGCTGTGGCTTCCATGGGCATCTGTGTTTCCAAAGTGCCTTTGCCCAGGTTCCATCATGACTGCTGGGCCCAAATGGGAGAGGAGAAGGAGGCTTGCAAGGGACGGGCCTCCCGTAGGCAGGGAAACTGTGGAGTTTGGCTTCTGGCAGGGGCTACCCAGCGGGTGAGGTGAGACAAGTGATTCCTGCCTCCAACCACAGCATGTGGGGTGCCACCTAGCCTAGACCCTCTGGGCAAAAGTAGATAGCTCACCTCTCATTGGTCCTGGTGCCTCTGGGCTTGTGTGGACAGACAGGCTTGGGGCCTGCCCCTTGTGCCAGCTGGGGTTTTAGGCCTAACTGGGGAGCTCAGGGCTGGTATGGGGAGATAGCGGATGCTGCTGTGGCCTAGGCCCTTTCCTCCCCCATGCCCATTTCTGTGCCCTTGAGCCTGGGCTCCATCAGTACCCACTGCTGCCCCAGACCACCCTTGAAGCCGATCTTCAGAAATCAATAATATGAGGTGTTTTTTTTTTTTTGTAGTTTATTTTGGAATCTAGTATTTTGATAATTTAAGAATCAGAAGCACTGACCTTTCTACATTTTATAACATTATTTTGTATATAATGTGTATTTATAATATGGAACAGATGTGTACAGGAAACTATTACTTCTTGGGTCCTGTCTTTGTAATGGTAGAGTGGGAATCTTCTCCCTGCTTTCCTACCCCAATAGTCGGAAGCCCCCTCCCTTCTTGCTGTTGGATGCTCTCCTGGGGCTCCCAGGGCCTGCGCATGCTTGGGTTTGGTATGTTGTGTGGAAGGCCTGTGTCTCAGTCCAGTCTTTGGGGATCCTAGCCTCATCCTCCTTATGCCCAGCCTAGGCTAACCTTCCATGCCTGGGGTCTTTGAGACTGAGTACCCCTACCCCACTTTTTTCTCCCAGCATTCCATGGGGCTATATTTTCCCTGGCTGGAATCACTCTCCCCTTTCCCCAAGCCTGAGAAGAAGCATGAGGGCCTTGATTTGCTCCTGTTGAGGAATCTCTCATTACTTATTCAAAAGGACTCTCTTATTAGATAATGAGTTAAGTCCTCTCTGAGCACTTCCTCCTACCCTATTGCCTGCTCTTTCCTCAGTACTGGTGAGGAGTTGATCTGGAATGGGGATGTGCAGGGGATTTGCTGAAAGGATGGATGAGGCTACAGGGACTGGGAGAATCAGCTTTCCTGAGTCGGGTTGCCCAGGCTGAGATGCTAATCAGGGGGTTTCCAATCTACTCCATGCCCAGCTTCCTCTAAGGCTCAGGATAGTCCCTAGGGTGCCAATCCTCTCTCTGCAGCCACAAACATACCCCATGGTGAGCAACTCACAACTCATGAAAAACCAAAACCAAAACAACCACCCCAAGCGAGGGAAAAGCTGCTGAGATGCCCCCAGCACTCAGCCTGTTCACAGTAAAGCAAAACAGACCCAACAGACGCCCTTCCTAATGGAGGCCAATTGCCGGAGCCAAACTTGGCCCCACCCCCAGCTCCAGCTTGGTGACCCAGGATCTGGGTGCTTATTTGAGTGCCAGGAGCATGCACATGCTCCGCGGCTTGGTCATCATTCTCTGTTGCTCTAGTGCACACACAGGGTATCAAACAGGAAAACATTCAGGGAACCGTTCCCACAGCCTGAGCCCACAGCCGAGGGAAGAACAACACGACCTCACTCTTCCTGCCCAAAATGAAACAGGAAAGCGGCTCCTAGGCTCTTGGGGGCGGGGGAAACTGGGCTGGGACAGAAGGCGAGATGACGAGGCTCCCATGTGGGGGACAGGTAGGACACCCGCAAGTCTGCACGTCCACACCACCAGGCTGGGCTACACATTGCCAGATGGTCAGAGAAGAGCCCTGGAGGGGTCCTGGTTGCTGGCTCAACCCATTTACCACCTCTGATACCCTAGTCAGGGAGCTGAGAGCACCCGACACATCACCCCCGCTTCCTGGCACAAGTGGGAGCCCACGCAAGGACTTGGTGCGGCATGCTTATGGGTGCTCCAACCTGCAGCCCACGCCAGGCCCTCTCCCTAGCAACTCGGAAGTGGGTTCCAGTTCTCACTTGGAGTGTAAACAAATTATAATCCTTCTTTCCTAGGATTTCCTGAAGGTCTCTCCTTGAGGGACCAGCCCCCTCCCCAGAGGTAAGGCTCTCTTGATCACTCAAGTGTCCAGGAGACTTGGCATCCAAACAAGACTAGATTATAGCTCTACAACCCGCTCTACTAAGTGCTCTCAGTAGCCTAGCAAATAAATGCTCATCTTTGTGTATTTTTAAAGCGAATTCAGAGTTTAGAAGTTCCTCAGCAGCCTGGAGTTACTGTCCTGTCTAAAGAATTGGTCTGACCTCCCGGTGACCTTCGGCCCCGAGGACAGCTGCTTTTCCAGCGCTTGTTGGCTGGTGACCACCTGGAGATCTTTGTGCTCTGGGCTGGGAGGGGCCGCGAAGAAGGCAGCGGTGCTTTTATTGGCGTGCTCAGGCAAGGCCACAGTGGATCCCGTCCAGGGGCAGATGAGGGTACAACGGTTCCACTCAGGCTTGTTAGTTGAGGCCACAGGACTCAACCAACATGTACAGTGTTACACCCCTGCCGGGGGGCCCTACAGAGCGCCCCGTTAGCTCCCTCCTCTGCCTGTGTTGTCTCCCCGTGAATCTGCACCATCTGTGGGCCCAGCCCTCCGCCCCGTGTGACCTGCTGCATTCCGGGAAGGAGATGGAAGTGATTCACTCAGGGAACTGTGACTGTCCCTTCCCAGGGAAGGGATGCTCCTGGGAGGTCCCAGTGGCCTTTCCCCAGGGGGGCCGCGCCCACTGCCCCTCTCGTCCCAGGGTGTCCCGGGCCGGGTCGGATTGGGCAGCGAAAGAGTCAGGTGCGCCCGCCCGCCCGCCTGTCGGGGTCAGCCCTCCACCTGCCGCCACGGCCGGGCGCCCGGGAGCTCTGCGGCTCCCCGCCCTCTGCTCTTTGTTACAGCCCGACTTCCTGTTTGTGGTCACCGACCCGGGCTCACTTCCCGGGCCGGGAAGCCGCCGAAGGCCGCGAGTTTCTCGGAGACACTCCCACTGGGTCCCGCCTCCTGCCTCCTCCGTATCCGCCGCCCCCAGCCCGGGAACCCGCGCGGGGCGGTAGCCGCGGCCAGCGGGAATCTCCCCCGGGCGTCACGGCGGGATGGCAGGGCGGCCACCGGACACTAGAGGGCGCTGCGCGGCCGCCCAGGCTGCTGTCCCGCTGGAGGGACCAAGCTGGGGACCAGTGCAGGAATCTTAAATCACTTTGCTCCTCTGCTCAGCTGGGTCCTGGTTCTGTACCGCTAAGCTGAGAGAGTAACTGGAAGACCAATGTGATGCTTTCCTCCAAATATTGTCCTGGTGTTCAGAGGAGCAAGGCCCCTTCACCCGCTAAAGCCAACTCTGACGCATCCCCACCCTCTTCCAGCCACCTCCTGCAGGCGCTCATCCTGACCTGAATGGAAAAGAGCAGTTAGAGCAAGGGACTAAAACCAAACTCTCTTCCAAAGCCATTCCTCATTGTCAAGTGATCTGGGACATCCATTTCTTCAACACTCTTTGAACCCCTGTGTTATTATAGGCCAGACATTAATGGCAAAGCATAGTTGCTTATCTGAAGTGACTGATCAATCTGGAGAGCCTAACCAGTCAGGTTTGCTTGGTTTTTGGTTTGTTTGGTTTTTGGCTGTTGTTGGTTTTTTTTGGGGGGTGGGTGGGTGGGTGGGGGTTAAGACAGAATTTCTCTATTTAGTCTTTACTGTCTTAAAACTCACTTTGTAGACCAAGCTGGCCTCGAACTCAGAGATCCACCTGCCTCTGCCTCCCGAGTGCTAGGATTAAAGGCGTGCATGCACCACCACCGCCCGGCTTGCTTGTTTTGTTTTTGAGGCAGGGATTTAGATTAGGCAGGCTTTGAACTCCTTCAGTAGCCAAAGATGACCTTGTCTTGGGGTCAGGAGAAAGGGATAAATTCACTTGAACCCACTTGTAATCGTGAGCTACAGTGGTTACAGTTACAAGCTGCTGTGACTCCAGGATTGTGTCCTACAAAGGACAAGAAATGAAGCCTGGGAACTCCAGAGCTGAACGCTTGGACCAACACCATTAATCAGAAAGGAAGAAAAGCTGGCCACTAGTACATCTTTAACCCCAGCACTTGAAACAAAGAGTGATTGAGTTCTAGGTCAGCATGGTCAACATAGCAATTCCAGGACAGCCTGGGCTACAGAGATCCTGTCTCAAACATTATCAACAACAATGAGAGAGAAAGAGAGAGAGACAGACAGACAGACAGACAGAGTGACAGAGAGACAGAGAAAATCCTGAGGGGTTTCAAGAGAGGACCCTGCTCAGGTGACAAGGGCTATGTGCTTTTAAACAGTCCAGAACCAAGAAAACAATAGTAAATAATGGCCTACCTTCTGCTCCCACACGGGGTGCTCTATTTCTTTCCTGGCATTAGAGCCACCGTGAAATAGTATAGTTATGGAACTGTCATCCCATGGACTGTCTTTGACTCATGAAGCACCTGCAGGCAGAGGGGCTTTGATCCATGGAGCATCTGTGAGTGTCAGTGTGTTCAGGTGGTGGGTGCCGGGCCCTAACTGCCTGACCCACACTGTTTCCTGTCTCGACCCCTCCTGAGGACAGGTGACCCTAAGTGACTTTGGGAGGGGCTAGAGCAAAGATCAATCAAGCTACTTCACACTGAGGAGGGGTGTTGAATATTGACAGCAATTAGGATCCCCATTAAGAGACCTGTCAATGGCCCATGGTAGCAGTTAGGTAAAAGATCCATCTCAGGTTGTATGGATGACATATGGGTTCCAATCGAGAATACACAAACAAGATACACTGTAAGGTAAACAAGCAAATACAACTCAAAATCAATAATACAATGTAGGTGATAGAAAGGGCCAGATCCAGTGCATTCTTTCTTCTAGGATCCGACCTTGCCAAGAACCTTGAGCCATGTTATTATCCATTAAAAAAAAACTTTTCTTTTTGTTTTGTCTTTGAGACAGGGTTTCTTATTATTGTTGTTGTTGTTTTTCGAGACAGGGTTTCTCTGTGTAGCTTTTGCGCCTTTCCTGGATCTCGATCTGTAGACCAGGCTGGCCTCGAACTCACAGAGATCCGCCTGGCTCTGCCTCCCGAGTGCTGGGATTAAAGGCGTGTGCCGCCACCGCCCAGCCTTAAAAAACTTTATACTGTTATCTTTGGTTTTTGGTAGTTGTTTGTCCCCCCACCCAAGTCCATATTGTTTACTCAGAAGTGACAGGTCTCATGAATAACCTGTGTTAGTATTCCGACCCGCCCCTTGGGGCCGCCCTGTGTTCTGACTAAAAGCCTCATTTTAAGGAAAACCTCTCCTCCCTTTCCTCTCTTCTGCCCCTCTCTCTCCATTCCCAACAGTGTGCACGCCTCCGCTTTCCCTCCCTTCTCTTCCTTCCTGTCTCCCTCTTTCCTGTCTTTCTCTCCATCTCTCTATTATAATAAACTCTCTCCACGTGGATGCAGCACCTGGGTGTGAGTGACTGCTCCACGAGCCACCGCCACCCACCACATCTGCCGCCGGCCATGTCTCCCTGCATGCATGGGATACCCTGGGCCAGCCAGCTGGGGTCCCCCTCGCCATATATCCTAACAACCTGCCTGCGCAGTGAGAAAGTCTCAGGGTTTCGTTTGTTTTAATTTTGTGTGTACGGGTGTTTTACCTGCGTGTATGCCTGTGTACTATCCTATGGGCCTGGTGCCTGGAGAGGCCAAAAGAGGGTGTCAGATCCCTGGGGACTGGAGTTACAGATGGTTGTGAATGTGGGTGCTGGGAAACAAACTCACGTTCTCTGGAAACAAAGCCAGTGCTCTTAACCACTGAGCCATCTCTCTAGCCCAGGCCTCTAGTTCTGAAGGACAGTATCAGCCAACGAATAAAAGCTCTGTTGTCGAGTTTCAGCTACTTGGAGGCCCAAGGAAACTATAGGACTTGGGAAAGAGTGTGAATACTTAACTGGAACTCAAGTGTAGTGAAAGTATAAACCTGAACCTTGAAGATAGCCCCAACGGTCATGGGTGGATCCACAGAAGAGGTGGGGGAAGCAGCGGTTTGATCACGTGTAGGGTGGCATTTCATAGTACAGAGTGCTTGTTTTAGGAAGGATCCTAAGTTAGAAAAGCCTTCTGATGGAGGAAAGTTTGAACCTTAAAGGCCCGTGTATCAAGGAAGGCATTTGCTATGCTGTTTCAACCTCACCAGAGAATGGACAGCATTAGGCAAAGATAGAAGCCACACCAATAAAGACAGCCTGTGCCTTGTCAGCTAACTCCAGTGGTAGGGCCATATCTGAGTCCAAATAAATAGTTCTCTGGAAGATATCCATGTCTGAATAGTCCAGAGGGATCCCAGGGGCCCCGTGGGATAAAATCTGAAGGTCTGCCCTGGGAAATAATCATCTACATAGAGAGGCTGATCTCAGGTTGACTGGTTGTGAGGTATTTAGCATTTAGATTCCTAGAGAAAAGCAGCAGGCATGTAGATGGGGTAGCAAGTCCAGAGCCCACGTAAGCATTCAACACAGAGAGGGTTAGAAACAGTGCCAGTTACACCCTCAAACCGCTCCCCCAGTGACATGTTTCTTCCAGCAAGGCCACAACTTTAAAACAACACCACCAGCTGGGGACCAAGTATTCAAATGTCTGAGATGAGACATGGTTTCACTATGTCACTCTAACTGGCCTAGAACTTGCTATGTAGACCAGGCTGGCCCTAAACTGGTAGAGATGACCTGCCTCTGCCTCCCGAGTGCTGGCCTTATGTTGTTGCTTTTCATTTTTGTTTTTCTCTGTGTAGCCCTGGCTGTCCTGAACTTACTCTGTAGCCCAGGCTGGCTTTGACCTCATAGAGATCTTCCTGCCTCTGTCCCCACACCCCAGTGCTGGGATTAAAGATGTGCACCACCAGGCCCAGCTGCCTTATTATTATTTTTAATGATGTAAATGCATGCGTACCTTGTAGGGGTATGTGCACATGAGTTCAAGGATCCACCCAGGCCAGAGGAGTATTGCTGTGGTGGTTTCCATGAGAATGGCCTCCAAGTTTGAATACTTGGTCCCTATTGGTGGAACCATTTGGGAAGGACTAGGAGGTGTGGCTTTGTTGGAGGAGGTGTGTCACTAGAGGTTTTGGCTTTGA
Organism: Peromyscus eremicus; assembly: GCF_949786415.1. Lineage (NCBI taxonomy): Eukaryota > Metazoa > Chordata > Mammalia > Rodentia > Cricetidae > Peromyscus > Peromyscus eremicus. The sequence continues at coordinate 51,370 of NW_026735575.1, read as the reverse complement.
GGTTTCAAAAGACTCATACCATTCCCAGTGCTCTCTGGCTGCTTCCTACTTGTGGACCAGGAAGTGAGCTCTCAGTTTTTCCTGTCACTGTGCCCTTGCTCCTCTGTCATGGACTCTGCTCCTCTGAAACCCTAAGGCCAACAAATGCTCTCCTTTGTAAGTTTCTGTGGCCATGGTGTTCTGATCACAGCAATAGAATAGAAACTGGTGTAATCCCCTGGAGCTGGAGTTACAGGCAGTTGTGAGCCTCTGAGTGTGGTTCCTGGGAACACAGCTCAGATCCTCTGCAAGAATAGCAAACAACCAAGCCATCTCTCCAGTTTTTTTTTTTGTTTGTTTGTTTGTTTTTTTGGTTTTTCGAGACGGGGTTTCTCTGTGTAGCTTTGCGCCTTTCCTGGATCTCACTTGGTAGCCCAGGCTGGCCTTGAACTCACAGAGATCCGCCTGGCTCTGCCTCCCGAGTGCTGGGATTAAAGGCGTGTGCCACCACCGCCCGGCCATCTCTCCAGTTTTAAAAGATATTGCTGTTGGGGAATTAAAGAGGAATCGTAGATGGATTTTAGTAGGGCAAGTTGTTTGCCCTTCCAGTTTGTCCCTTGATGGCCCATACACTCAGACCAATTTCCTTTCTATTACAAAAAGGACGAGTCTTCATCCTGGGGGCATAGGGACGGTAGTCCCAAAGTGAGGCACAATTTGTCCCAAAAGGGCCATAGGACTTCCTGGTCATTAGGGAGGATTGGGAAGGCATGTGAGAAGAGGAGGTCTGCACTAGCTTCATTTCTGTTGCTATGATGAAACAACCCGGCACAAAGCGACTCAGGAGAGGAAGAGTGGATTTGACTCAACTCCAGGTTACTGTCCACTGTTTGGGGAAGTCAATGCAGCAGTCATATGACATCTCCAGTCAGGAGCAGAGGAAGGTGAATGCCCTGTGCTGCCTGCCTGCTTTCCAGCTAACTCCGTCTAGCTTTCTACCAGCAGGGCCTTCTGCCTAGGGAATGGTACTACCCACAGTGGGCTGGGTTTCCCTTTATCAATTAACAATCAAGACAATTCCCTAGCCAGGTGCCTTTCATTTCAGCACTTGGGAGGCACAGGCAGGCAGATCTCTATGATTTCAAGGCCAGCCTGATCTACACAATGAGATCTACACCAGCCAAGAGTGAGGCCTACATAATGAGACCTTGTATCAAAAAAAAAAAAAAAAAAAAAAGAAAGAAAGAAAGAAAGGCAACCTTCTAGACATTCCCACAAACAACCTGATGAAGACAATTACTTAACTCTCTTCCCAGGTGATTCTCTTTTTTTTTTCTTTTTGGTTTTTCAAGACAGGGTTTCTCTGTGTAGTTTTTGGTGCCTGTCCTGGAACTCACTCTGTAGACCAGGCTGGTCTCGAACTCACAGAGATCCGCCTGGCTCTGCCTCCCGAGTGCTGGGATTAAAGACGTACGCCACCACTGGCCAGCTTTCCCAGGTGATTCTAAGCCATACAAGTTGACATTTAAAACTAGCTGGGCGGTGGTGGCGCACGCCTTTAATCCCAGCACTCGGGAGGCAGAGCCAGACGGATCTCTGTGGGTTTGAGGCCAGCCTGGGCTACAGAGCGAGATCCAGGACAGGCACCAAAAACTACACAGAGAAACTCTGTCTCGAAAAACCAAAATAAATAAATAAATAAATAAATAAATAAATAATTGAAAATTAAAAAAAATAAATAAAGCCAACATGACACCTCCCCAGCTATAACTGAGGAGGGGTAAACAGAGTAAGCGGCTTTTCTGAGGCTTTCATCACAGATGCAGAGCAGCAGAAAATAGGAACTAGGATGGAGAGCTGGCTCACGGGTGAAGAGCACCCACTGCTCTTGGAGAGACCTGGGTTCAGTTCTCACAACCTACACAGTGGCTCAAGACCATCTGTAACTCCAGTTCCAGGGGGTCCGGTGACCTCTGCTGGCTCCTTGGGCACCACACACACACACACACACACACACACACACACACACACGACATACACATATATATATACAAGAGGCAAAACACTCATACACATAAAATAAAAGTAAAGAATTTTTTTTGTTTTTTCAAGATAGGGTTTCTCTGTGTAGCCCTGGTTGTCATGGAACTAGCTTTGTAGACCAGGCTGGCCTCAAACTCAACAGAGATTCTCCTGCCTTTGCCTCCTGAGTGCTGGGAATAAAGGCATGTGCCACTATGCCTGGCTATTTTGGGTTTTGTTTGTTTGTTTGTTGTTGTTGTTTGTTTTTGGGTTTGGGTTTTTTGTTGTTGTTGTTGTTGTTTTTTGAGACAGGTTTTTTCTGTGTAGTTTTGGTGCCTGCCCTGGATCTTGCTCTGTAGATCAGGCTAGCCTTGAACTCACAGAGATCCACCTGGCTCTGCCTCCTGAGTGCTGGGACAAAAGGCGTGCGCCACTGCCACCCGGCTTTGTTTTGTTTTTGAGACAGGGTCTCACTATGTATCGCTGACTGTCCTGGCACTCACTGTGTAGACCAAGTTGGCTTTGAACTCACAGAGATCCACTTGCCTCTGAAAAATCAAATCCTACAAAACAAAAAAGAGTGCTGGGAACAGAGCTTGGTGGCAGAGAATTTGCCTAGCATATATAAGCGCTTCCGGACCAATCTATAAATTGCCTGGCAAGAAAAGAGAATAAGGCGACTAGAATTCGCCTCCATTGAGTCTACGTATTTAGCCTGATTACATTTCTAAGGCACTCAATTCTTCAGAGCTGAGTCAGGTGGAGAGACAGACTGTGACTCTGCCCTGGATACAATGGAAAGTGGTAAGTCTTAAATGGAAATAATTAGTCAGCCAGGCATCAGACAATGGCTAGAGAGTTTCAGCCCTTGGTAAAGCCACAAGGTGAATGCCATTCCTATTATTTCACATTTAAGGAGATTGATGACCAGTGACAACATGGTTAGGGTGGCCCAGCTGATGGCTGGTGGAGTGGGGCTCAAATCCGAACTTAGAGACCGTGTCTGGGCAGGCCGGGCATCCTGCTAGAATTAGCAGTTTTATAAGTGTAATTAATGTATGCAAGTCTTTATGTCCCAAAGCAAGTGCTTCCCCTGTCTCAGATAAACACACTTGTGAGCAACAGTTGTTGACTGAAGCGTGTGGAATGAGAAGTGAGAAGAAAAGGATCACAAGGAAATGGGAAGTGGCTGCTTTTTTAAGGAGAACAATAAGGAAAGGTTAATTTGGGAAAGATTCAAAAGAGGAAGCCACCAGGTGCACATCATGTGCAAGACACATGTGACTCTGCAAGGTGGAGGTGATGCTTGGGCCCATCACCTCTCCTGGGCTGGTGGCTCTGTAGGTATGACATCAGCAGCCCCTTCCTGGAAGTCTTGTAGCAGGAAAGCTGTGGTGTGTTTGCTTCTGGTGTCGAAGAGAGCAGGCTGCTAAGTGAGTGGTTTGTAAGTGGGAGAGAAATATTGGCGGAGGGAAACGAGGGCCGGGGGCCGGCAAAGACGGCCACAGGGGCTGTTTAAGAGCCCTGGACAACTTTCCTTTTTTGGGGGGGACAGGGTTTTTTTTTTTGGTTTTTCGAGACAGGGTTTCTCTGTGTAGCTTTGAGCCTGTCCTGGAACTCACTCTGCAGACCAAGCTGGCCTCGAATTCACAGAAATCCGCCTGGCTCTGCCTCCCGAGTGCTGGGATTAAAGGCGTGGGCCACCACCGCCCGGCATCCCTGACAACGTTTGTGGAGATTTCTATTTTGAGATTGCTGAACTTGTGTTGGGTAGTATGTGAGATATTACCCTGACCTTTTCAGGGTAAGAGTGCATCTTCTCACTGGGTGGTGGTGGCGCACACCTTTAATCCCAGCACTCAGGAGGCAGAGGCAGGTGGATCTCTGTGAGTTCAAGGCCAGCCTGGTCTACAGAGCTAGATGCAGGACAGTCAAGACTAAAGAAACTCTGTCTCAACAAGAGACAACCCCCAACCCCCCCAAAAGAGTGCATATTCTCCCCCCCACCTCCATTGTTCTCACTACTTTGTGGATGCCCTTCGGTATGCTATTACTATATTGACTCCACTGGGCCTTCAAAGAGGATTACATTTTGGGGGAGCTCTTACCTTGATGGAAGGAGGACCATCAAATGATTGTCAGTCAGCAAGGAAGCTAGGCCATCTGTGTTTAGACCCAGGATCTGTAACTACAACTGTGCCACCGTGAGCTGTCCGCCTGACTTACCATGTACTTCTCTGTGAAATTGTACTTACCTTCCAACAGAGTGGAGAAGTATATAATTTTATTTACATATTTATTTATATATATTTATTTTGAAACAAGGTCTCACTATGTAGCCCAGGCTGGCCTTGACATTCTAGAGATCCACCTACAGATTCTCCTGGCAGATGCCTCCTAGGAGAAGTTTCTCATTAGAATGGAAGCAAACTGTCTGGCACATGGGAAAATAACCAATAAATCATTGTTTCTGGTATATGACTGTGAGGTGCAGAGGACAGGTGACAGATGTGACCTAAGGGGTTGTAGGAGCATCGAGTGAGTGTATAACTCTGTGAGGATCAGATCAGGTGCCGCTTTGGTTGGGTAGGAAAAGGTCTGAAAAAGAATATCACGGAAGTGTCCCCTAGGTGGTTCAGACACATGTGCTTTTTATATAATTAAACATCATAGTTGAGTTTCCATGCCTGTAAGTACAGGACACAGAATTGTTTCCGGTGGCTTCACAGATTTAATGGGCTTTATCAATGTTATGTTACCATCTATGGCTGGATGTTTAAGTTTTTCTGTGCACTTATGCCTGTGTGTGTATATGCTCATTTCTGTCATGTGAATGACCATAATTTACTTAAACATTCAGCTGCTTTTAGATAGCTACATAGTGAGACTCTGTCTCAAAAAGAAAAAAGAATAAAAAGAAAAAAATTGCACTTCAGGTTGGAGGTGTAGCTCAGTGGCTAGCGTGTTTGCCTAGCATACACAAAACCTGGGTTTCACCCCCAGAATTGCACAAAGCAGAGTTGCTGACGTATGTCTGTAACCCAGCATTCAAGATGTAGAAGCAGGAAGAGGAGAAGTTCAAGGTCATCTTTAGCTACATAGCAAACTCAGGCCAGCTTGGGATACATGACACTTTGTTACAACAGACAGACAAAAACAAACACAAATGACATTTCCAGCCGGGTGAGATGGATCAGTGCGTAAAAGCTTGCCACAATGCCCGATGACCTGAACTGGATCTCTGGGACTCCTAAAAGTTGCCCTGTGACCTTCACACATGCTTGCGTGCATACACCTACTCACGTGCGTATACCTACTCACATACATACGAAAAAAATAAATAAAGGATAATCATTCCATTAAACTTTCTCAACTGCAACACCCACACTCCAACACTCATATTTGATGTTCTCACCAATTATTGAGGTATTCTTTCACTTATTTATTTGTTGCAAAAAGGATCTCACATTGTAGCCCAGGCTTGCTTGGAACTCACTATGTAGCCAAGACTACCCTTAAATTTGTAGCAGGCCTCTAGCCTCAGCTTCCAGAGTGCTGGAACCACAGGGGTTCCAGTCATCAGCCACCACACCCCCGTTTATTGTTGTTTTTAATAGTTTTACTATTCCTCATGTGACTGTCCATATCCTGCATTTTTTGTTTACTATGTAGCCATTGGCATTTTTACTAGAATGTCTTCATAATAGATACTGATTTTAAATGAAGTCAAAATAGCCTTGTTGTTTTAGGAAAGAATCTCATTATGTAGCCCAGGCTGACTTTGAATTCATAATCCTCTGGTCTCGGCATCCCATGTGCTGGGATTACCGGTGTGAACTCCCTTGGCAGAAATAGACTTCTTTGAAAAAAGTTTTACCTTGGCCAGGCGGTGGCGGTGCACACCTTTAATCCCAGCACTCGGGAGGCAGAGCCAGGTGGATCTCTGTGAGTTTGAGGCCAGCCTGGTCTACAGAGCGAGATCCAGGACAGCTCCAAAGCTACACAGAGAAACCCTGTCTGAAAAAAAAAAAAGTTTTATATTTCTTTTTAAAATCTCAACCAGAATAAATATAAAAAAGAAAGTTCAAATTTGCTGCCATGTTGCCGGGGCCATGTAAGGACTCAGAAGTAGTCGCTTTGAACATTTTAATGAGCTGTTCCAGATTCCTCCTTGCTAATAAGCACACATAGACTGCTTCTCTCCTCAGGGCCGAGAATGGAACCCAGGGCTTCACACATGCTAGGCAAGCACGCTATCAGTTTCACCTCAGACTTTTTTAAGTTGAAAAAGTTATATTAGGTTACTTTACAACCTGCCTTTTCATGTAATTATATATCAGCTACTGTTTCAATGCCAGTAAGCACAGCCATACAGAATTGTGTCTAACGCTTCACAGACGCAGTTGGGTGTACCAGCTTTGCCACCATGTATGTCTGGACACTTGTTCCCTCTGTGTGTCTTTGTTCACTTCTCTATCACGTGGACTGACCACAATTTTCTTAAATATGTAACTATTTTTAAGTATTTAAGGGTTTCTTCCTTTGCTTTTGCTACCACAAATACCATTAAAATTTCAGGCACATGGCTCTTTTCATATTGTGAGGAATTCCCTGGAGTGGAAAGAGTGAGTCGCAGGGTCGTTTGTACGAACTCAGGTATTTCCAGGAGTTCATCAGTTTCCCATCTCCCACCGGAGGTAGTGAGGGAAGACTCTTAGAGGCTATTTTCTGTAAGCAGCAGCAGCAGCAGCAGCAGCAGCAGCAAAGGGGGTATTCAGAGGAACTAACACAGAGGATAGGAAAGGAAGGGAAGAGAAACACAGAGAGGCAGCAAAGAGGAAAATTACCAGATATCACCATTTTTTAAAACAATTTTCCATTCAGAAAAGTAATGTGTGATCCTCATAAGGTAACCCAGACCTGGGGCAGGCATGTATCAAAGGTACAGAAGCATATGAGTGTTAGGACCCATGTTCTTTTTTTTTTTTTTTTTTTGGCTTTTCGAGTCAGGGTTTCTCTGTGTAGCTTTTGGAGCCTGTCCTGGAACTCGCTTTGTAGACCAGGCTGGCCTTAAACGCACAGAGATCCTCCTGCCTCTGCCTCCCGAGTGCTGGGATTAAAGGTGTGCGCCACCACTGCCGGGCGAGGACCCACGTTCTATTCCCACCACTACGAAAGCAAACAAAATTTCCTCCAACTTTTAGGAATATCTACACTCCGTTCATCCATAACATTTATTCTTTTTTTTTGTTTGTTTCGTTTTTCGAGACGGGGTTTCTCTGTGTAGCTTTGCGCCTTTCCTGGAACTCGCTTTGGAGACCAGGCTGGCCTCGAACTCACAGAGATCCGCCTGGCTCTGCCTCCCAAGTGCTGGGATTAAAGGCGTGCGCCACCACCGCCCGGCAACATTTATTCTTTTAGTCTTGCTTTGTAGCCCATGCTGACCCGAATCTCCAGGTCTCCGTCCTCAGCCTCCTGAATGCTGGGATTGATGCTTAGACACTTTGGGGATGAATCGATCCGGTTTATGTTACTTTTGAGTTTCCACTACCCGCGAACTCACTGCAGTTCTTCTAAGTGGAAGGCCTTCGGTTCTGTTTCCCTTTCCCACTGAGAGATGCCCAGAGGTGCAGCCTCTTGGAGCTGCTTAGGAAGTCAAACTCTTCATCTCCCCTCCAGCCTACAGTTTAGGGTGGCAGTGGCCCCGCCAGGTGGAGCAAGGGCAGGCTGCTGGGGAGAGCTGCCTGCGGTGACTCCTGCAGGGTTCAGGACAGAGAGGAACTGCCAGGGAGACAGCTGGTGCCCGGTGCCCACCTTGGTGCCAGGGCCCATACACACTGCCGGGCAAGGCGAGAGGAGAAAGTCTGCAGTCGCCCTCAATCCTCTGTGTTCTCTTTAATCAACATTGCCCCAAACCTCGGTGTCTACACAGATCAACCACTGCTGAAAATCCAAGCCCAGGAAAATGAAACCCACAGCCTTGGGATAAAACTGGCCTGGCATTCTTTTCTTTATGGCCTTGCACCGCAGGTGCTGGCGGCCATCCTCGAAGTGACTGCTCTGCCCACGGCTGTTCAGTTTTGGCTTCTCTTCAAACCCGCCTGAACTCAGGGGTCCTACAGTATTTGGCCCGGGGCGTAGCCCTCACGTGAGGCCTTCGAGCTTGCACCACCCAGTCTGACTCAACTGCAGCCTTGGCAAAACCCCCTACCGCCCGGTGACTCAGTTTCTCCAACTGCTCACACGGACAACAGCATGAGGCACCAGAGTGGAATGCGGAGGGTGCCAGGGACAGCTTCTCTGCAGTGCGTGCTTTCTTTCAGGCGAGGCCCCAGAGGCTAGAGTTTGTGACTCCCAGAGCGTTTTTTCTGACCGTGCCCTGCACTAGCCATCGCTTTGGGTGGTAATGATTCTGCAAGGTGCATCGGCTAGACTGCGGGGGAGACACCGCCCGGGTCATTGAGGGCCTCCCGGGGGACGGCGGGTGTCCGCGCCGGCTCCAGGCCCGTTCCCAGTACCCGCAGCCTGACGCAATCCGACGCGCCCTTGCTGCATGCCGGTGCTGGGGAAACCTTCCCTGCGGTTGCATCACTCCAGCCAGGTCTGCCACGGAGGAGGAGCTGAACCAATCAGCACGCTCGTTGGGCCGGGGGGCGGGCTACTCTGGTACCCACTTGGAGGGCGGCGCGGTTAATCGAGAAGCGAAATCCAAAGGTGATTGGCCAAAAGGAGATTTGCTCCGCCCCAATCACCGAGACAGCTGGAGGCAGCTGGAGGGCCCTCCCGGCCGAAGGGTTTAAAGCGCGCCTCTGAGGGTACCACTCAGCTGGAGCGACCGATCGGTGCCAGGCCAGGTGTACGCGTCCGTCGGTCTTTCCGTGCCGTGCCGGAGACCAGCCCCGGAGGCCGCCTGGGCCCGTCCCTGCGCCCGGCACCATGAAGCAGGAGTCCGCAGCCCAGAGCACCCCACCACCTCCCTCACTGTCCCCTGCACCATCCGCGCAGCCCTCCTGGGAGGATGGCGACCCCCAAGCCCTGTGGATTTTCGGGTACGGCTCCCTAGTATGGAAGCCGGACTTTGCCTACAGCGACAGCCGTGTGGGCTTTGTACGTGGCTATAGCCGCCGGTTCTGGCAGGGAGACACTTTCCACAGGGGCAACGACAAGATGGTGAGCATCCTACTGTGCCCAGGGGAGTGAGGTGGGGTCAGCAGGAGAGTGGGCGCCCATGTCCTGAAATGTCAGGGACTTTGGGCTAACTGAAGGAAATGTGTAAACTTGGTTGGTGGTTGAAATTTGTGTGCCTGGGGTTCAGGTTGGCGTTTGCACCTGTGGATTCTTGCGTTGATTACCAGCCTGGGCCACCCGCTGTTTGTCTGTTCCGTGTCTGCCCATCACTCTCTGTCCATGTCACTGAATGAATGGCACTCTCTGAGGTTTGGGGCTTGGGTCGGCACTTCTGGCTGTTGACAGATATACTTGTTTCTTCCTCTTCCTCTTCCTCCTCTTCCTCTTCCTCCTATTTCTTGTCTACTTTGTGCTATGTGGCCTCAAACTTATGGCAACCCCTTCCCTCTCAAGGCTCTGGAGCGCTGGAATCACAGGCTCAAGTCAGAAAAGGATTAAAGCTCAGGGTGTGTGTGTGTGTGTGTTTTGCTGGAGACTGGACCTAAGGCCTTGTGCCTGGTCGGCAAACACCCTGCACTAAGGTACATCCATAGCCCTTCTGGAAGTGCTAATAGCTAATTTGTCTTTTCAAAACCTTGCTTCCCTCTAGCCTGGCCGAGTGGTGACTCTCCTTGAAGATCGTGAGGTAAGTGCAGTCAAAAGAGGAGTCCTGGGATCCAATATGTAAGGGTGCAGAGGGTCACTGTTGGGGGAGTGGAAGTGTAGCCTAACTCAGTGCTTCTTGGAGAACCATCTGAGCAGCTTATTGAGATGTAGGTCCCTGCCGGGCAGTGGTGACATACCCTTTAAATCCCAGCACTCGGGAGGCAGAGGCAGGTGGATCTCTGTGAGTTTGAGGCCAGCCCAGTCTACAGAGTGAGTTTCAGGACAGTTACAGAGAGACCCTATTACACACACACACACACACACACACACACACACACACACACACACACACACACACACACGATGCAGGCCTGAATTTAGGTGGAAAGTGGGGTGTGAGAGTTAAGTATGTCTAATAAGTTCATTAGTTCCTGGGGCGAACTATATACGTAGTCCTGCTGGTCTTCTGGGGCAAGTCCACTTATGTCAACCCTTAGGAAAGGTGAAATAGGCCAGGCGGTGGTGGCGCACACCTTTAATCCCAGAACTTGGGAGGCAGAGGCAGGCGGATCTCTGTGAGTTCGAGGCCAACCTGGGCTACCAAGTGAGTTCCAGGAAAGGCACAAAGCTGCACAGAGAAACCCTGTCTCGAAAAACAAAACAAAAAACAAACAAAAAAAAAAGAAAGGTGAAATAGGGAGCTGGAGAGATGGCTCAGCGGTTAAGAGCACTGGCTGCTCTTCCAGAGGACCTGAGTTCAATTCCCAGCACCCACGTGGTGGCTCACAACCATCTCTAGTGGGATCTGATGCCTTCCTCTGGCATAAAGTTATATGTGTAGATAGAGCACTCATACACATAAAATAAATAAATAAATCTTAAAAAAAAAGAAAGGTGAAATAGTCAGGCACAGTTTCTCTTGCCTTTAATCCAAGCACCAAGGAAGCAGAGGCAGGCAGATATCTGAGTTCAAATTTATTCTTGGCTGTATAGTGAGTACAAGGCCAGCCTATACTATATGAGACTTTGTCTCAAAAAAAAAAAAATTAAGGGAGGCCTATTGCTTCTGGATACCAGAAGCAGCCAGCCAACCGCTTTGTTTATTTACTTATTTAAATTTCATGGAGAAACAGCTCAGTAGTTAGAAGCACTTCCTGCTTTTCCAAAGAGCCTGGATTTGGTTCCCAGTGTCTACACAGTGGCTCACAACTTGTGACTCCAATTCCAGGGAATCTGACTCTTCTGGCCTCCGAGGTTACCGGGTCACCAGGTACACATGGCTCACAAACATACATGCAGGCAAAATAAATTCATGCAGGCAAAGTAAATTCTTTCCTTCCACCATGTATGTCCCAGGGATTGAATTTAGGTTGTCAGGTCATCAGACATGGTAGCAATTACCCTTACCCCTTGAACCCCACCCCCACCCTCACTCCTTTATAGAGCACAGTTGTGGGGTGCGTCTAGGATAACATTCTAGAGTGAAGGAGGGATCAGCAACGGGCGATGTGACTGACTGGAGGTGTCTCTGTTTTCTCCTAGGGCTGCACTTGGGGCGTGGCGTACCAGGTTCGAGGGGAGCAGGTGAACGAGGCCCTGAAGTATCTGAACGTGAGAGAAGCAGTACTCGGAGGCTATGACACTAAGGAAGTCACCTTCTATCCTCAGGATACCCCTGACCAACCCCTCACAGCACTGGCCTATGTGGCCACCCCACAGAACCCTGGCTACCTGGGCCCTGCTCCAGAGGAGGTCATTGCCACACAGATCCTTGCCTGCCGGGGCTTCTCTGGCCACAACCTTGAGTACTTACTGCGTTTGGCAGACTTCATGCAGCTCTGTGGGCCTCAGGCACAGGACGAGCACCTGGAAGCCATTGTGGACGCTGTAGGAACAATGCTGCCCTGCTCTTACCTCACCGAGCAGGCTCTGGCACTGGTTTGAGAAGCCGAGCCCCCCTGCAGGGAGTGTCTGTGAGGACGCTGATGAACATCAACATGTAGTACTTGAGACAGACTCGATGGAGCTCGAGAAACTTGAGAAGGCATGGTGGGTGATTGGGGACTTTTTGTCTTATGCCCCGGCCTGTCTGCTAGCCTCTGCCTCTCTTCTTGATGGACACTGACTTACTACTTGAAAACTATTTATTGCACCATGTTGGTGTGGTGAGCAGGGCAGGTGGGGGACCTGCCCTGGACATGGGCCCTGCTGTGCGGTGGCTCTGCCCTAGTCCTCTGGTGCCTGACCAGAATCCCCCTCCATTGCTGCTGCTAATTCCGTACCACCCAGGCCTCCACACCCTCCAGGGACCCTCCAAGAGCCTTGATCCTCTGTCTGCCCAGACTAATTCTCCCCAGCCCTGGAAACATCATCTGCCCATGTTCCCAGCCTGCTGGGTGAAGGGCAGCAGAGAATGAGGAGCGGTAGCCCTTCAAGGACCAAGGTCCAGGATCCCTCTTCATCCCCTGGGGCCCAGGGCAGCGCTGGGACCTATGCACAGACACAGCTGCTGGGACTGGATCTCTGTTTTTCCCCTTTCAGTTTCATTTCCCTGTCCTTCTGTCTGTCCTCTTGTCTGTCTGGATCACCCCTGTAGACCTACCTGTTGCTCTATTGCTGGGAAACATCACTACAGGTCTCTTCTCAGTCTGTCCCACACTATTATCCATAAACAATCTTTAATTACCTTGGCCAGAATATGTTTTGTCTTTGTATGGGGCTTGGGTAAGTGAGCGATAAACCTTGAAAGGCTCCGAGGAAGGGAAAAGGCTTGCTCACTCTCCTCTGCTTTTCCCAGCACCTAGCCAGGGAGGGCGGGTTCCACTGTTTTCAGCACTTTGTGTATACAATAATGCCCAGAGCTCCACCTGCAAGCCTGTGAGCCGCAAGCTCGCCTCTGCCCTGGGACCCACCCGCAAGCCTGTGAGCAGCAAGCTCGCCTCTGCCCTGGGACCCGGTGCTTCATCCTCTCCAGCTGTCCCAAGGAGGCTGGTTTGCTTGGAGCTCACACTAGACTTTCCTCCATCTTCAGGGCCCGCCACTGTCTCTTTCTGGAAGCCAGTTCAGATCATGGCTTCTTATTGAAGGGGCACTTGGGTAGGGGTATGATGGTGACAGCTTCTTAGGCAGTGCCTAGAGAAAGGTCCTGTGGCCTGGAATTGATGATCCTTTACTCCCAGAGTCTCCTGGGGAATGCAGTGTTGGCTGGCCCTTCTGATCTGACCTGTTAGAACTTACCCACAATGGTCCTTTTCACACTCCTTGTTTACCCTCTGCATGTCCCTAGATGTTCCTTCTCCCGGGGACAGGTTGCAGCTCCCAGATCTTAGCCAGACCAGCAGTTTTTCCATAGGAACCTAGTGAGTGTCCCCCTAGAGCCTCTCCTAGCTGATGGGCCTCAGCAGCAAGAGAGTCTGAGTTCAACCTAGCTGCCTCCCCTCACCACTCAGTGCCAGGGAGGAAAGTGCTCAGCCCACTAAACGCTACCCCCGCCCCCACCGTGTTTCTCTGTGTGCTTCCAGTTGTCCTGGAACTCAACACACAGAGATCCAGCTACCTCTGCCTCCCAGGTGCTGGCATTAAAGCCGTACACCACCACCACCACCTGGCTCTGAGCTGTCTCTCAGGGATGCTGTCTATGAGTGGTGAATGGGACAAGTTGGGTGGTATGTGTTGTTATTGCTTTTGTGGCCAGTACCTTCACTGGTCTGGGTGTCCCCAACAGGGTCAACTCTGACCAGCAGGTCAGGCAGTGTGCCTGGGAAGAAAGCCATACTGCGCTGTGTGCCTATGTTTTGACGGCCTCGTGTCTTGGCCATTGATGGGAAAAGTGTGGCCTATAGCCAGGCTCTTCTGGGAACCTGGTCAGGGCAACAGCAGGAGGCAGGTGGTGTCAGGGAGCTCTTGGCATCCATGCTCTGGGCCCCTGGTGCAAAGCAGGACCCAGCCCTGCCTTCTCTGGATTGGAAGTCCTCGAGAAGGGGTGGAGAGGGCTGTGTGATAGATAGCACACGTGGACCACCATTCTTTCCCTTCTTGTTTGGTGGGTACTGGAGTGAACCTAGGCCCTCATACATACTAGACACGTGCTCTACCCCTGAACCACATCCTCAGGCCCCTTTATCTTTTGCTTTGAAACAGGATCTTTTTGTTTGTTTTTGTTTTGTTTTTACATAGGGTTTCTCTGTGTAGCTTTGGAGCCTGTCCTGGAACTCACTCTGTAGACCAGGCTGGCCTCGAACTCACAGAAATCCGCCTGCCTCTGCCTTGAAACAGGATCTCAGTAAGCTGTCCAAGCTGGTCTTGAACTCACTCTGTAGTCCAGGCATGCTTTGAACTTGCAATCCCCCTGCCTCAGACTCCAGAGTGATGGAGATTACAGCCTACTTACTACTCACGTTTATACTACAATTGTTCAAGCCAGGTGTCAAGTTCTAGACATGTTGGGGATGCAGCATAAAGGAGTCCCCCTCAAGGAATTTGGAGTCTAGAACTGGTGGTGACAATTCTGCATGAAATTAGGGGACCCCCTAAACAGGTCCCCCGACTCAAGTCAGTGGACAGCCAGGGAAGCCTGACTGGGTGAAGGAGCTCCCAAAGGGACCTCTGGGGATAGTGATTCAGGGAACACTGTGTGCCTGAGGGGGAGACAAGGTCAGATGGGCTAGCACACAGAGGGAACATGGGGCCAGACAGGTGGCAGCCTAGAGGCTGGCCAGCAAGGTGAATTGTGCCAGGCTGTGGCCGCGCATTCCTCCTGAGTCAGCGGAGGGCCCTGGCAGAGTGTGAGCAGGAAAGGGGTGTGCATAAGAAGAAACACCGACCGGCTGGTCAGACTGCAGGGAGAGCTGCGGGCTGGAGGTGACGGTGGTATGAGGCAAGGCGACCACGTGGACATAAGTGGATCTGAGAGCAGTTTAGGGGTGAGACCGAGGGGGTTGGGTGCAAGGTTAGAGGAAGCAGAGAAAAAGACTGAAGACAAAAAGAGAAAGATTAAATGCAGACTCCATTTCTCCTCTTAAACTCTCCCCGCTACACTGAGGGGCCTCGGGGGCCTTAATGTGAGGAAGCTCAGGAATGGACCATTGGTGAGGATGCACAGGGGAGGGCCCTGGAGTCAGGGGGCAAGTAGACATCTCAGAAAATCTGCCCGCTGCAAGGAAAGAGAAGCAGACAGTAACTGAGGGTGGGGGAGGCGTCTGAGCCTCAGGCCCCTTTATAAACAAAACCATGTTGAGCACCGTAAGAGTGGGTATAGAGATGGGCCGTGGTGGCGCACGCCTTTAATCCCAGCACTTGGGAGGCAGAAGCAGGTGGGTCTCTGTGAGTTCGAGGCCAGTCTGGTCTACAGAGTGAGTTCCAGGACAGCCTGTTACACAGAGAAACCCTGTCTCAACCCTTCCCTCCCCCCTGAAGAAAAAAAACAAACAAAGTGAATATGGATACTAGAAATAGATATTGAGGACAGCAGGATGGCTCAGTGGGTAAAGCATTTGCTGAATAAGCCTGAGGACCTGAGTTCAGTTCCTGGACCCACATAAGTGTGGGAGGAGAGAACCGACTGGACAGAGCTGTCCTCTGACCGCTACATATGTACACGCACGCACGCACGCACACACACACCCTTCCCACAATAATAAAAATTTTAAAAAGGAAATAGAGCTGGGCGGTGGTAGCACATGCCTTTAATCCCAGCACTCAAGAGGCAGAGGCAGGCGGATCTCTGTGAGTTCGAGGCCAGCCTGGTCTACAGTTTGAGATCCAGGACAGGCACTAAAACTACACAGAGACACTCTGTCTTGAAAAAAAAATAAATAAAAAGGAAATAGAAATTGAAAAACTTAAAGCATAGTTAGATTCAAAATAAGACCACGAGGCCTAGAGTGACGGCATGGTGGTAATGACGCTTATCACTGAACCTGGTGACCTGAGTTCAGTTCCTGGTACTCACGTGGTAGACCAAAGGAACTAAATTCTGAAAGTTGTCCTTTGCTTGTTTTTGGTGGTGATACATGCTTTTGTTTTTTTTCCCAACATAATATTTTTATTAATTATTTGGAATTTCGTACAGTGCATCCCAATCACACCTGCTTCCCATTCCTCCCAGGTCCACCCTCCTACCACCCTCCCCCCAAAAACAAACAAACAAACTCCACAAAGCCCAATTTGTGTTTCCGATGCACTCATTGGAGCATGGTCAAACTCACAGTGGCCAGCCCCTTAAAGAGAACTGAGCTGGGCGGTGGTGGCGCACGCCTTTAATCCCAGCACTCGGGAGGCAGAGCCAGGAGGATCTCTGTGAGTTCGAGTCCAGCTTGGGCTACGAAGTGAGTTCCAGGAAAGGCACAAAGCTACACAGAGAAACCCTGTCTCAAAAAACCAAAAAAAAAAAAAAAAAAAAAAAAAAAGAGAGAGAGAAAGAACTGAGTCCCTCCCCACCCACACCCATCCCCAGCCAGGAGCCATCCACTGGGAAGAGCTCTACTTCGACATCTTTATTACAGTTTTTAAGGACTTTCTTCAATAGCTTCCTGTCTGGACTGTTTTAATTTTTTGCAGGGGATCAGGGAGAGGTTGTCACAGAGGCCTTCGGGGTCACATTCTGAGTTATGAGTCTGCACTCATCAATGCCACTGCTAATGAAGCTTCCTCGTCCACAGCAGCCATAGGCAGCTCAGATCAAGGACGTCAAGCTGGTCCCCTGTGTTGGCAGCACAGGTCACAGACATCATCCTGGCCTCTGGCAGCAGCACAGACCACGGACATCAGCACACCTGCAGCGGCAGAGCAGACCACAGATACCAACGTGGCCTCCAGTGGCAACATGGACCATGGACGTCTTTCCAGGAGATTTAGTCCAGAAAAGGAACCACTTTTCATCTCTGGCTATCTTGTTATTGCTCAGCGGCAGCGTGTTCAGAGGCAGGACCTGCGAGAGCCCCAGGCTGCTGTACGACAGCCGGCCCTTGGCACTGGCCACCCTGCAGGTACCCTGAGCATGATCATTGTGCCTGGAGCCTGCAGACAGCACCTTGGTCCCCACAATTGTGCTTTGGTTGCCACTTGTGCACTGTGGAATGAGAGCACCCACAAGCACTCACTCCTGCACGCACGCACGCACGCACGCACGCGCGCGCGCGCACACACACACACACACACACACACACACACACGCACAAACACAACACAAAAATAAGCAAAGAACAAGAGCTAAGCATGTTAACACACCTGTAGCCCTAACATTCCTTAGGCTGGTCAATCACCGGTCCCCGGCCAGGCTGGGCAACAGAGTAAGACACTGTTTCAAATAGCATGGGCACATAGACAGACCATGTCTCAAAACGACAAGAATAACAAACAAAATAAGCCAAGATAATAAAAAATCACACCAAGGCCCAGGATTATAGTTAAGTGGTAGAGGATATGCTTAGGTGTCTAAGGCACTGGTACCATACTTTGGCATCAAAATTAAGTAAATAAAAACAACAAGCCTGTACACACACACACACACACACACACACACACACACACACTTCAGAAGAGGAGGAGGAGGGGTGACGGGAGGAGGCGAAAGGAGGAAGGAGGAGGAAGTGGGGGAGAAGAAAACTGTATTTTCAAAATCAGTTGAGGGACAAGAGTGGCATCGTTGTATTTTAGTGCCTGTCAGCACAACCCACTGGCTCCTCGTCTATCTCTACATCTGCTCTGTTGCAAATTCTCATCACCATGTAGCCTGTGAAGAACTCCACTACATCCCTGAGGAAATGGGAAAAAATACTTCATAAATTTCTTGAGAAACTTTGAGGACACGCCCCCCCCCCCCCCGCCCCGCCCCGCCCCGCCCCGAGCATGCCTGAGGTTCCTGGTCCTTACTCTGAAAATTCCTGATGGAGGAACATTTCCTTTTATTATAAATTATTAGTCAGGGGGGCTGGAGAGATGGCTCAGAGGTTAAAAGCACTGGCTGCTCTTCCAGAGGTCCTGAGTTCAATTCCCAGCAACCACATGGTGGCTCACAACCATCTGTAACGAGATCTGGTGCCCTCTTCTGGTCTGCAGCCATATATGCAGGCAGAACACTGTATACATAATAAATAAATAAATCTTTAAAAAAAATTAAAAAAAAATATGTTAGTCAGGCTGGGCAGTGGTGGCGCACGGCTTTAATCCCAGGCAGAGGCAGGTGGATCTCTGTGAGTTCGAGACCAGCCTGGTCTACAGAGTGAGATCCAGGACAGGCACCAAAACTACACAGAGAGACCCTGTCTTGAAAACAAACAAACAAACAAACAAACAAAATCTACCAGAGGCTAAAGATGGACTAGTGGAGCAAAGTGGACCCAAGGCTGGATCCCTAGCATCTACATAAAAGAAAAAAGAAAAAAAAGAAAAAAATATATATGTTAGCCAGATGTGGTGGTGCACGCCTTTCATCCTAACACTCAGGAAGCAAAGGTAGATGGATCTCTGAGGTCACGGCCAGCCTGGTCTACAGAATGAGTTCCAGGACAGCCAGGGTGTTTTGCCTCCAATCTGTGCGTCACATGCATGCCGTCTGGCAGAGGGTACAGGAGGATGCCAGACGCCCTAGAACTGGAGTTACAGTTTGTTATGAACTGGGAATTGTACCAGGTCCTCTGGAGGAACAGTTAGTGCTTGAACTGAAGAGGCCTTCAGCCTCTTCCCCCTTTAGAAAGAAAGACAGGTCTCACTAAGTAGTTCCGACTGGCCTGGAACTTCAAAAGATCCACCTGCCTCTGCCTCCTGGGTGATTGAAAGTGTGTGCCATCACGTCTGGCCTCAACAATAAATTACTTTTGGTTTCTTTCTCAGTTAGAAGAGACTTGAATAGGCGGGAAGATGGGGTGTCGACCTTATAATTTCAGAGTTTTCAGGGCTCTCCTAAGTCATCCTGCCCAGCCCTGTAGAGTGTCTTCCCCAGTCCTTTCAGTGTGGCTTACTGAGTCTGCATCAGTCCAGAAGGCCCTTGACCTCCCCTACTGGAGGACACACAGCCCATCCTCATGCTTGGGGACTGGGGCAAAACTGCGTGGTTCTGGTGGGGCCCTGGAGAAATAACAGCACTCACAGGCAGAGGAGGGAGTGTATAAACGGACAACCTGATTGCTCCGTGGTGTGGTTAAGGGGAAGGTTTTTGTTGTAGATGAGAGAGAACTGCCAGAGGCATCTGGAAGAGTCCAGAGCAGAGAGAGAAGTAGACTGAACATGGCCAGGGCTATCTGTGAAAGAGAAAAGAACGGCAGAGTGTAGAGGGTAGAGAAAACAGTGGGATAAGCAGAAGCGGAGGGGAGAGAGAGAGAGAGAGAGAGAGAGAGAGAGAGAGAGAGAGAGAGAGAGAGAGAGAGAGAGATTGAGAGAACATTGAGAACAGCAGCAGGGTTATAAGGAGAATGAGAAGCTGTGGTAGGGAAGCCTGTGAGCTGGAGAAGCATAGAGGACTAGCATGGACTTTGAAATGCATAAAACAGGCACTTGTGATACTGAGGGACCCTGGAGGCCAGCGTGCACTTGGGTATACTAATAGCCACCACAGACGGCCATTTGTCCCCTCTGCAGTGATAAGGGAAATGGCTCCTTTTGGTAGATGGGAATCAGTTTCACAGGTTCCTGAGGAGTTCTAGCTTTTATCTAACTGCAATAAATCCTCCTCTAGTCCAAGTTGAGCCCATTTGTGGATTTTTGGACTGCCTTCGGGGTTTGGGGAATTGGAGTTTCCTGTGCATTGCTTCAGCAGCTGAGGACTCAGAGGCTACCTTGGGGTGAGATAAAGGAGGAAATGATTTTTTTTTTTTTTTTTTTTTGGACAGGGAAGTTATGTTCTCTGGTGATGTTTTTGTTTTAGCACGCTTTTCCTCCCACAGAAGGATCTTTTGTTTTTGTTCTTTTTGTTGGTTTTGTCTTCCTTAAAGCCACTTGTGTTTATAGTGTGGAAAGATGCACTCAGGACAGGAGCTGGCAGGAACCTGTTGTGACCCACAATCCAGGCAAAGGCTAGCTAGTGTGAACTAAAGGAGCGCCAGGGCCCAGAAGGTGGTGGCCATCCCTGCCTCTTGGCGGTTGGCTAGGAAGGTGAGGGAGGCAGAAGGAAGGGAGACTGAAGACTTCACATTGTGCTGGTGCAGGGGCACTGCCCCATAGGTCCCGGCAGGAGGAAGGTGGTGACCACATGTGATCTTTGCATCACTCAGAGGTGCCAGTCTTCGGGCAGTTTCTCTGTTCTGCCCATACTGAGCCACAGACAGGATCCCACTCCTTTGGGAGCTGTGTTCTCCTGAAGAGAACAGAGGGGCCTGTGTTAGACAGCAGAAGCTGTGAAAAGAAGCCCATGGTGCGAGCACTTCCCCAACCTCAAGCTTGGTTCTGAAGAGGGTCCTGGTATTCCAGAACCTGAACCCTGCTTTATACCTAAGACTGAACTAGGGCTGGCAGAACCATAGGGAGAGTGTCCCCGAGGGCCGGAGTGGGAGCTCTGGGCACAGCCTCCTGCCAATGGCTGGTGACCACATACCCCAGTGTGCCCAGAGCAGGCCTAGTTTGCTCTGTTATCCTGCAGTAAATTATTACTTTGTCTTCCTTCAAACGTATCCCAGTTTAGACAGTTAATAACATGGTGGCCATAGACTCCTGGATCCAAACAGGGTAGCTTTATTAGCAGACTCAGACGTTATCAGAGGAGCTAGCCGAAGCCAGCATGCTGAGGTTATCCTTTGCCCTCCTCGACATAGGCACCAACCTTCACCCACAGCTGAGGCCAGAGGCCCAGCTCAGGACACTGGGTCTGGGGTGGGGCCTGGGAAGGCTCTACACCTGTGGTTCCTCTTGTACACCTTACAGAGTTTGTCCTTCCTCCTCAGGACCACTTCTGGCTTCCCTTTGCCCCAGGCATTTCCTGGGTTATGAGGGCGACACACCCTGAAGATTCAAACAGTACAGAGCTTCCTCCATCTTGCATTCTTGTTTGTTTTTTTAAGCACCTGATTCTTTGTTTTTTTTAAATTTACTTAACTTTATGTGCATTGATGTGAAGGTATCCCCTGGAACTGGAATTACAGACATGTGTGAGCTGCCGTGTGGGTGCTGGGAATTGAACCCGGGTCCTTTGGAAGGACAGCCAGTGCTCTTAACTGCTGAGCCATCTCTCCAGCCCCTTGTATTCTTGTTGAGGCCATTTTAAGTTTAACTAGAATTTGATCTCCTGGATGGAGAATCCCACAGAAATTTACCAAAACTCTATTCTAGGAACCAAAGGTCGGGATGTCTGAGCTGACTTGGAACCCGAGGTCAAGATGCCCCTGCTAATTCAGCTTAGCTTCTGTTAAACTGCCTGCTTATGCAAACCCCCACAGCTGTGAGATATCATGACGTGGTTTTTGCTCAGCACCTGGAGCTACACTACACTTGGTCCCGAATAGACGTGGTTTTTGCTCAGCACCTGGAGCTACACTACACTTGGTCCCGAATAGACGTGGTTTTTGCTCAGCACCTGGAGCTACACTACACTTGGTCCCGAATAGACGTGGTTTTTGCTCAGCACCTGGAGCTACACTACACTTGGTCCCGAATACCTGAGTGTAGTCCCAGCTGGCTGGAGTAAAGAGTTTCAGTTGACTATAAACTGTCTGAGTGGTCGTCTCTGGTGGGCTCCACGTGCAGCCAGCCCTTCCTAAGTGGCCCCATTTTTACCTATGCCTCCCTCTCCTCCCTCTGCCCTGGACAGGAACTGCACTGCATACTGCTGGCTCTTCCTGTCTGCTCCTCAGCCTGGCACTTTGGGCTTTATTCTTGGCTTTGTTTTGACTGCTGCTTGCTTGGGGCTGTCCCTGGAGACTACTGCTGTTATGATACAGGACTCGGGAGGCAAGGGGAGGGCCGGAATGCCAACAGCTGCTCCGCTGCTTCAGGCCTGGCTGCCCCCCTGCCCCCAGCACGAGCCAGGGCACAGATCTCTAGCCCTACACAGTAAAAAAAATGCAGCATGTCTGCACCATCTCTGAATCCGCCCTGCCCTTGATAGCCACATGTTCACCCCGTTACCCCAGACTGCTGCTGAGACCTTTGAACTCATCTCCCTTCACAGCTCTTGTATGAAATGAGGACGTGACCGCTCCAAGGTATGGTTGCGGGAAAGGTTTTCTTGTCGATATGAGGGAAAATACAGCCAGGGGCATCTGGAAAAACCCAGAGCAGAGAGGGGAAGGAGTAGATTAAGCACGGCCAGCAGACTGGCCATGAGAGGAGAGGGGGCGGGGGGAGGGGGGGAGATCAAGAGAAGGGCAAGAGAGAGGAAGAAAAGAAGAGCCAAGAGAGTGTGTGTCCGCAATGGCAGGGTTATGTATAGGAACGGAAAGCTGGGGGAAGGGAAGCCCGTGAGCTGGAGAAGTTTAGGGTAGGGGTGAGGTGAGAAGAGGCACAGGTACTGAGTGAGCCTGGAGGCCAGCATGTGCTTCGGTACGCTAATAGGCACCCTAGACAGCCATTTGTCCCGAGTTTCTTTTGGACCTCACAGCTCCGAGGTTGGTGTATTTATTTTCTGCATTATTCTACCTGCAAATCCACCCACTCACACTGTCAGCCTTCAAGTCCCTGGAACCTGGTCCTGCTGTGGCCTCAGCCTCTTTTGGCCCACTGCATGCTCCCCATTCCATAATCCAAGCTTCCTGATGTCACCCTCTGCTACCTCTGACCATCCAGTTCCTCCCAGGCCAGATGCCCTCTGATCACCCTTCACTCACTTCTGTCCCTTCAGCCCCCAGCCTGGTGTCCCATTGCTGCTGTGCCAGGCTGGCTGGTGCCCTCCCCTGTGACCCTTCTAACCTCTGTCTACTTCTGTCTCGTGCCCAGCGTTGGTGTTAACATGATCTGCTTAGGCCCGTCCGCACTAAACGGACACTCCTGGGAGCAGGCCTGTACACCCTCACTTGAGGCACAGTACTGAATCATACAGAGGACATGTGGGCAGTGACCTGTCTGGATGCAGTCATTTGTCACCTTGGAGGGAAGGAGCCCATGGAAGTCTCACCCAGAGGCAAGGGCTCTGAGCCGCCTCTCCAGGGTCATATTTATTGTGAATGTCATGCCAAGGTCCAGGAATGTGGGCTGGAGGACACAGCGAGGGCAGACCAGCCAGGCATGGGCAGTGCCTGGTTCTCTCCTTCAGTCTGTGTGAGACCATGGCCTTGAGTATTCCCTAGGAGAAGAGGACCGCATCTTACTGTCAGGTCCAGAGGGTGCCCGTTTCCCCTGAAAATGTCGGGCTCACTGACTAGGTCCAAAATTGGTTCAATTCAAGCTGGACTATGGAAGGATTTCTGGCAGTTAGCTAAAAGCCAACACTCCTCAAGAACTTGTGAAACAGCTCCTGTCAGTCCAAAGGAGTCCTTTCCCCCGACCTCTGGCAGAAGGGACAGGCGGCTCTCCATTCTCCATTGACATATACCAGTGTTTGTAAATCAGCTCCTGGCTCCCTCAGTGCCTACTCATACCTACTTGTTATATATATCTCAACGGCCATCTGACCTCCCGGCCCTTCGCATCCCCTATTTCCCCTTCACTCTGCTAGCCCCCAGGTTGTCCTAGACCCCCCATTTATAATGGCAAGTCCCCCCCTACCCCACCCCCACCCCGATAGTCTCCACTCTTCTCTTTTTTATTTTTTCTGCTATTGTTTCCCTGGCCCTGGTCATGTCCAACCTACTTCTTTTTCTCTCTGCTCTGGATTCTTCCAGGTACCTCTGGATGTTCTCTCTCTTATCCACACTAAAATCCTTCCCCCAATCATGGAGAGGCCGTTTTTGGTGGCTCCTTTATTGTCCCCCCCCCCCCCCCATACACCCCATACACGCTTACTAGTCCCAAGAGTTGGAGTGCTGAGCTGGAGCAGTGTCCATAACTGAGTACGTCTCCCAGCATGCCCAGAGCAGGTCTTTTTTTTTTTTTTTTTTTTGGTTTTTTGAGACAGGATTTCTCTGTGTAGCTTTGCGCCTTTCCTGGAACTCACTTGGTAGCCCAGGCTGGCCTCGAACTCACAGAGATCCGCCTGGCTCTGCCTCCTGAGTGCTGGGATTAAAGGCGTGCGCCACCACCGCCCGGCCAGAGCAGGTCTTTTGTCTTGTCATTTATAGTTCTTTAACTCTCCCTTTGACTGTGGCATCAAGCTGCCCCTCCCCCGAGCCTTATGGTTCCCCCCTCCCCCAGTCCTGTGTAGCCTGCTGGTGTTGGGGGAGCAGAGGACTTGGGTCAGTACCGTAAATGACTCTGACTTTTCCGTCGCAAAGCCTATGGCCAGCACCAGTCTTGTCTCCAGCCTGGAGAGGACAGGAGAGGGAGCAGGGCACTGGCTGGGAGGGATACTGAGTCAGGGTGGAGCAAGCTGGGGCTGAGCTGGTATGGAATACTATGCTATTCATTCCTGGCCCAGGGGGTCCCAAAGGAGCGGAGACCCAGGCCACTCAGAGTCCAGGAGGCGTGAAGGAACACGAGTGGGTGCTGGGCTCTTTCCACCCAGGATCTTGTACCTCTGTTCTCTCATCCTGAACGTCTCTTCCTTGCCAGTGTGGGTCTGGGTGCTTGTCACTTAGATGTCACCTCCCTTGGGAAGCTGTCCTTGAATCCAACTCCCCGCAACCACCAAGGGCTGGTTTTGGTTCTGACACGTGTCTCTGACACGTGTCCCCTTTCTTCATACACACCCTGTCTTGTTGGTTCCTATTTATTTGGTACTGTTGATGAAATGTAGGACCTTGAGACTGCCGCTGGGCAAAAATTCTACCACTGGGCTATGCCTGAGCACCTGTCTCCTTCCTGTTCTTGTCTCCTCAGCAGACTGAACCCTTGATGGGGGAGACTGCATCTGTCTTGAAATGACACGGAGGAGTCTGCACATAGTAGGAGTTCATGTTTTATCCTATTGGTGAATAAAAGGCCACTTCCCCAGCAAGAGGCAATCACTGTTTAGAGTAGGGTGGGGCATCTAGGCTGCCACTCAGAAGAGGGACTACGTAGCAGAGGTAAGCTGGGTAGGGTTTCGAGGAGGAGAAGAGGCAGATTTACCTAGGAGACACACCCTGGATCCTGGACCCGGGCACTAGACTACTGTTCGAATGCAGAGCAAGGGTATATGGGCTGAGAGTCTAGAGGTTCCTGTTTGAAGTTATGGTTTGGGGTTTGGTTGGTTGGTTGGTTTGGTTTTTCGAGACAGGGTTTCTCTGTGTAACCCTGGCTGTCCTGGGGAACTCACTCGCTCTGTAGACCAGGCTGGCCTCAAACTCAGAGGTCTGCCTGCCTCTGCCTCCTGAGCATTGGGATTAAAGGTGTGCGCCACCACCGCCCAGCTAAGCTGTATGTCTTGGACAAGGCACCTTTACTCCCTGGGCATCTCAAATGTAAACTGAACCTCTGGACCGAACCTAGTCCCTTTAAAATCTCAATGGCATCTTCTCCCACAACCCCAGGAAAGACAAGGGCTCTAACTGGACGCAGTGGACTATTGCTTTAGTTCTTGCTATTAAGGAGGCTGAGGTAGGGTGTGAGGCAGCCTGGGCAACATAGAGAGACCCCTGTCTCAATAGAATGAGGGGGGAGGGGGAAGAGGAAAGTCAGAAGTGGGGAGCATGGTATATGGTGATATTTTATTTGTACTGAAATGTGATTTTATTTGTATGTTAATAAATAAAGTTGCCTGGGGGTCAGAGCTAATAGCAAGCCATAGCAGAAGCCAGGTGGTGGTGGCGCACACCTTTAATCCAGATCACATGACAGGCAGATCTCTGTGTGTTCAAGGATACAGCCAGCATGGAGACACACGCCTTTAATCTCAATACCAACCATAGAAGACCTGGAAGTCGGTATAGACAGGCAGTGACGAGCAGGTCATGTGGTTGGGTTTACAACCAATGAGAAGGCAGAACAGAGAGTCAATAAAAAGATAGACACACAGGAAATAGGTCTCTTGCTGAGGGGAAGGACAGCAGCGGCAGGAAGGGTAAGAGGGTGGTTTTAAGTCTCAGCTCTTACTACTGCTCTGACCTCTTGGGCTTTTAACTCTGCATTTGGCTCTGTGTTTCTTATTTAATAATAAGACTGTTACAATCGTGGCTCATGCACGTGATTCCTGTGCTTAAGAAGCTAAGGACAGAGGATAATGAGTTTGAGTCCAGCCTGGGCTACAGAGTGAAACTCTGTTTTCCAACCAACCAATAAACTCCCTTAAGAAAATGACCAGGTTATAAATGTTTGTTTAAAAAGGGGAAGTGCAAATGTAAACTTAACAAGAAGTTGTAGATTCTCAACACTGTCCACAAACTCCTTTGTTACAAATAAAGATTTATGCTTCTAAAAAAAGGAAAGAAAGAAAATGATCTGGGCTCCATTTGTTTACCAGCTATAGGTCTTGGCTGGGTGCATTGATGTTATTCTAACAGCCAGGAGGCAGAGGCAGGAGGATTGCCACAAATTCAAGGCTGGTCTGGGCTACTAGCAAGTTCTAGATCAGCCAGGCTTCTTCTGAAACAATGTTTCAAGGAAGCAAACAAACACAATGAAAAGACAAAAACAAAACAAAAACCCAAACCAGCTTTCAGTCCTCGGCCAGGTTATTCTGGGCTGTAATGGCCTCATCAACAAAATAAGATTGCCAACCACGGCTGCTTCAGGTGCCTGGAATGAACCCCGTTAGGGGAACGCCGTCCCTAACTTAAACTGCTGTATGGCTGCTGAGTACCTTCATGCCAGTGAGCGCTGTGATTCATCTCACTAGAGTGACACTCCATGAAGACAAGAGCTGGTGTTTTCTTCGTTTATCACTGCATCCTTGGTGTCTAGCTCCGAGCCTGGCTTATCTCAGGCTCTCAAAGGCTGTGCTGAAAAATGGGACAAACGGCATGGTGAATAAATGAATGGACTCACTCAGCAGGGCAGCTAGCTTTGACTTGGGCGATGCAGAGTGGGTGGGGGCAGGGAGCAGGGCTGGGGTGCTCTCTGGGCTTCCCAGGCCCTGGCCTTCCTCCTCCTCCTCACTGCCAAGCCCAGGGAAGGGAGGGCTGGCTGCAGCCCGAGGCTTCTGGCTTGTTTATCAACAACACAGTTGTGGGTCACCACACAGTCAGCAGCATCTGATGCAGCTAAATATATCTTCTCGGACCACACAGCCAGCTCCTAAAGGCCACACGGACCAGGGACCACACGGCTCATTCTTCTGGGTTGGGCCCTGGGCTTTGTCCTGACCCCAGAACCCTGTTGTCCCCAGGGAGCAAATAGCCAATCCAGGTCCCATCTAAACTGGAGTGGCTGGCTGAGTCCATGTGGATAGTTTCCTCTTGGACAGAGACAGAATTTGAAAGGGCAGGAACTCTGTCCTGCTGTGGGAGAGCAGAATGGTTCATCTCCCTTTGCCCCGGGTTTGTTTATGAAGAGTATTCATTAATTTTGAGATGACATCTTACTTTTAAAAACTATTTTTATTTTACGTGCGTGAGTGGATTATTTAAAGATCTATTTATTATTACTTTTATTTTGTGTGTGGCGTTCCGCCTGCTATCTGTGTATCATGTGTGTGCAGTGTCCATGGAGGCCAGAACAAAGTGTCAGGTCCCAGGCAGTTGTGGGCCACCATGTGGGTGCTGGGAATTGAACTCAGGTCCTCTGTAAGAGCAACCAGTGCTCTTAATCGCTGAGTCACCTCTCTGGCCCTGTTATTTTATTTTTGAGGCAGGGTCTCATGTAACTCAGCTTGGTCTTGATTTTACTATGGAGCCTTGGGTGACCCTAAAGTTCTGCTCCTCCTTCCTCTACTCCCAAAGTACTGGAATTATAGGTTGTTGCACACCATACCTAGTTTTGTTTTGTTTTGAGAGAGGCTTTCTCTGTGTAGCTTTGGCGCCTTTCCTGGAACTCACTCTGTAGCCCAAGCCGGCCGCAAACTCACAGAGGCCTGCCTCTGCCTCCCGAATGCTGGGATTAAAGGCATGTGCCACCACTGCCCGGCTCATACCTAGTTTTATGTGGTGCTAGGGATGAACTCCAGGGTGTCAAGCATGCTAGGCAAGACCTTTACCAACTGAACCATATCCCTTGGCTAAGGTTATTACTACATACTGTTAAGTAGAGGTTAAGAGCACTCACTGGCCGCTCTTCCAGAGGACCGTAGCTTGGTTCCCAGCACCCATGTGGCAACTCACAACTGCCAGTAACTCTAGTTCCAGGGGATCTGGCGCCCTCTTCTGGCCTATGAAGGCACCAGGCAAATGTGATACATTTCAGTACATTCAGGTAAAACACCCAAACACATAAAATTGTAAGAAAAAAGATCCTTTCTTTTTTTAAAGGTGTGCGTGTGTGTGCGTGTGTGTGTGTGTGTGTGTGTGTGTGTGTGCAGAAAAGCCAGGCAGCACACTTCTGCAACCCTAACAGTTGGAAGGTGAAGGCTGTTAGCCATACCCATGTCATTTTGTAAAGCTCCTCTATTTTGATTGTTCCTAAAACTAAATGTCTTAGTTAGGGTTTCTACTGCTGTAAAGAGACACCATGACCACGGCAACTGTTACAAAGGAAAACACTTAATTGAGGTTGGCTTACAGTTTCAGAGGTTTATTCCTGTGGTGGTTTGAAAGAAAATGGCCCTCAAAGGGAGTGGCACTATTAGGAGGTGTGGCCTTCTTGGAAGAAGTGTGTCACTGTAGGAACAGGCTTTGAGGTCTCCTGCCCAGTGTCTCAGTTTACTTCCTGTTTCCTTAGTTCAAGATGTAGGACTCTCAGCTCCTTCTCCAGCACCATGTTACACCATGATAATAATGGATTAAACTTCTGAACTATAAGCCACTCCAATTAAATGTTTTCCTTTATAAGGGTTGCATGGTCATGGTGTCTCTCCATAGCAATAGAAAGCCTGACTAAGACAAGTCCATTATCTTCATGGCAAGAAGCATGCCGGCATGTGTGCAGACATGATGCTGGAGAAGGAGCTGAGAGTTCTACACCTGGATCTTCAGGCAGCAGCAGGAGACTCTTACATGAGGCGTGGCTTGAGCATATGAGACCTCAAAGCTCCACAATGACACACTTCCTCCAACAAGGCCACACCTCATAATCGTGCCACTCCCTATGGGCCAGGCATTCAAACACAGGTGTCGCCGGGCAGTGGTGGCGCACGCCTTTAATCCCAGCACTCGGGAGGCAGAGCCAGGCAAATCTCTGTGAGTTCAAGGCCAGCCTGGGCTACCAAGTGAGTTCCAGGAAAAGGCGCAAAGCTACACAGAGAAACCCTGTCTCGAAAAACCAAAAAAAATAAAATAAAAAAAAAAAAATCAAACACAGGTGTCTATGGGCCATTCCTATTCAAACCACCACATTCCACTTGCTGGCCCCCATAGTTTTGTGGTCATAACATAAGGCAGAAATGCATTCAGTCCAACTGCAAAGTCCCATAGTCTATCACAGTCTCAAACTTATTTAAAAGTCTGAAGTTCAAAGTCTCTTCTGAGATTCATGCAATCTCTTAACTGTAATCTCCTGTAAAATCAAAATAAAAAAGCAGATCACATACTTCAACATATGATAATGGCACAATTGGAATTACTGTTGTAAAAGGGATGAAAGGGAATGTAGTGAGGAAATACTGGACCAAAGCAAGACTGAAAACCAGCTGGGCAAACTCTGCACTCTGCATCTCTGTGTCTGATGTCAAGATGCTCTTCAGATCTCCAGCTCCTTACTTCTTTTGGGCTGGTCCCACTCCCTGTTAGCAGCTTTTCTCAGCAGGTATCCCACGACTCTGGCATCTCCAACATTTTTTGAGGTCTCCAAGGCAATCAAGGCTTCACCTTCACAGCTTCATACAGTAGCCTTTTTGGACCTCCATGCAGGGACACCCCTGACACACACCTGGCCTCAGCAGCTTTCCTTAGTCACAGAGTTAGACTCCATAGCCCCTTTCTTCTATCCTTAACTCTGAAGCCAGAACCATGTGGCTGAAGTGCCAAGTCCCACTGCTTGCTAGGGCTGGAATATGGCCCCCTTGTTCAATTACATCTTCACCAGCTTTCTGTTTTCAATGGGTTCCTTCACTGCCTAAGCTTGACTGTCCTGGAACTTGCTCTGCTTCAAACTCAGAGATCTGCTTGCCTCTGTCTCCTGAGTACTGGGATTAAAGGCGTGTGCCAACAAGTCTGGACCTAAGCTGTTCTTTAATTCCTTTTCACAAGTTGGAAACCTAGCTGGGTGGGGCCTTGCCCTGAGGCTACCACTACCTTTATTCTGTTTAATATCATGCTTTTCTTTAATTTGTTTATCTCCTTGAACATGGGATTTAGCTCCATTCCACTTTCTGATGTCCCCTTTCTCCTCAAATTGTACGTTTTGTATTTTTCCTTTTTCAACTATCTGCATAAGAGTGACTATTAATAACCATACAACATAGTCAATGCTAGGCTCTTTTGAGATTTCTTTTGCCAATGGAGTTAATCCAAAACTCTTCAAATTTAACCTCAGGCAAACTTTTTGGACAAGGGCAAAAGGCAGCTACATTCTTTGCCAAAATATCACAAAAACAGTCTCTAAGCCATATACTAACATTCTTCTCCTGTGAAACCTCTTGAGCCAGGCCCCCACAGTTCAATCACCCTCACACCACTGTCTCCCATGTTTCTACTGGTATGGCCCATTAAGTAGCACTTAAAGCATTCCACTGCTTTTCTAATCTAAAATCCCAAAGTCCACATTCCTCCAAACAAGAGCATGGTCAGGCCTCTCATAGCCATACCCCAGTCCCTGGAACAAACTTTTTGTTTTAGTTAGGGTTTCTATTGCTGTGAAGAGACACCATGACTGACCACAGCATTCTTATAAAGGAAAAACATTTAATGGGGGCTCACTTACAGTTTAGTGGTTTAGTCCATCATCATCATGGCAGGACATGGTGGTATGCAGGCAGACTTGTGCTGGAGGAGGAGCTGAAAGTGTTACATCTGGGTCGGCAGGCAGCAGAAGGAGACTGCCACATGAAGCCTCAAATAGCAAATACCGGAGGCAAATACGCCACGGTTCATTGCAGATAACTCAAAGGAGTGATGTCCTCCACACTTCAGTGTGGCTTATGAAGGGCGCTTTAAATGCAACCAAATGGGACACAGGGCACGAGCCTCCCCATTTCATGGCCACAGCCTCAGCCCTGCCTGTCTCCTGTGTGGTGAACAAGGACACTGGAAATTGGGCTGTGCTCAGAGAGATGCCAGGTGCCGTCAAGAATGCGTCTGTTCTTGCCAGGTTCCAATCACTGGACTCAGGTTTGGTGAACTTGCTGGCACTAACAACTCCTGACAATGGGGGAGGCCCAGGAGTTGAAGCCCCCCTGCCATTATTCTTACCAAACCCAGGGCAACACTGTAGTGGCTGGTAAAGATTTTTCTTTTTATTTGATTATTCCAAAAAATTTATGTATATGGTATTTTCTGCCTGCACGTACATCTGTGCAGTATGTGCGTGCATGGTGCCTTTGGAGACCAGAAGAGGGCATCAGATTCCCTGGAACTGGAGTTACAGATGATTGTGAGCTGCTCTGTGGGTGCTGGGAACTGAAATCAGGGCCTATGGAAGAGCAGCCAGTGCTCTTAGACACTGAGCCGACTGTCTAGGCCCAGACTATTCCTTTGCTAACCCACATGTGAGTGAATTGCTTATTCAGGTTTGCCTGCATTTGCTGGACCCTGCCCTGATCTAGGTAGAAGGCACTCCCACCTCACCTACCCAGGATGCTCCATTGCTGTTTGGCCCAGACATTTTGGACAGCCCCTTCCCATTCCTTCCTGGTCATTCTCTGGTGTTCTTTTGTGAGATGGAACATTTTGGAAGAATTCCATGCCTCTATTATCTTCTATCACAAAGGAAGCAACTTCTTATTCTTTTTTTTTTTTTTTTTTTTTTTTGAGACAGGGTTTCTCTGTGTATTTTTGGTGCCTGTCCGGCTGTCCTGGATCTTGCTCTGTAGACCAGGCTGGCCTCGAACTCAGATCTGCCTGCCTCTGCCTCCTGAGTGTTGTGATTAAAGGCGTGTGCCACCACTGCCCGGCATAACTTCTTATTCACCTCATCCTTTCCCACGGAGATCTTATACCTTCCGTTAGTTGTTAATCCTTGTCCATTGCTTAATTCTTTAAATTTGTAATTTTTTTGGTTTTTCGAGACAGCAGTTCACTGTGTAGACCTGGCTGTCCTGGAACTCACTCTTTAGTCCAGACTGGCCTTGAACTCACAGAGATCTGCCTGCCTCTGCCTCCCAAGTGCTGGGATTAAAGGCGAGCACCATCACTGCCCCACATTATTTTTATTTTGAAATTAAAATATAATTCCATCATGTTCTCCCTTCCCCTTTCTTTCTCCAGTCCCCCATGTTCTCTTCCTTGCTCCTCTGGGGATCATGGCTTTGTTTTTTTTTGTTTTTTTTTTGTTACACATATAAATACATACATGTGACCTACTCAGTCCATTGTGTGACTTGTATGTATATGATCCTCAACCATTGTTAACCTTTGATTGTGGGATACCTTCTCCCTAACTCTACCGTACCCCTAAAGTACAAGACTCCACCACTTTTGTATGTCTGGACTGATACTCCCTTGCCCACCTCCTCCCAGCCTTAAGGGACTTGAACTTATCATTTTTAGATTCCAAGGCTCTATTAACTTTCAACTACTAGCAAAGACCCACTAGCTCTCCCTACAATACTCTAATGGTAGCAGTTCCGAAGTCTAAAGGCTTTCACCCTAGTCCGAGATCTATGCCTGAACAACCAAACTGTTGTTCCTATTCACCTGGGGGGTCCCCAACACCCTTTTATCCCATGTTTTTCTTCCACCCCTCACTCGTCAGTCCTAGATCTCAAGATTTTTTTTTTTCCCATTCCCCTTGTCCCTTCTGGTCAAGACTTTGTCATACCTACCCGGACACCTTTGCCTACCAGCAGCCCCAGGCTCTTTCACACACTTGAAATTCTCCAGCCTGTTCACCCGGAACCTGCTGCCTCCTCCGCTATCTCATCCTTCAAACCCTTGTTTCTTTCAGCACCCCCCACCCAAAGGCTCTCCAGCTAAAAGAAAGGAGCGCCGCCCACAGACTCCTGGGATGTTCTCAATAACCGTTTTCATTGCCTTTCTACAGTGGGAAATGGCCTCCTTTCCACCCTGCACAATGCCTACCTAAGACTTATCTCTGCTTGTCACAGACTGCACGACATCACCTCCTGTTGTACTGTCTACTCCTGAGTCTTCTAGCAAGACTGCCTCCTTCCAACCCGCCAAGACTAAGGACATACTCCAGGACAGACCTGGCCGGTGGATCTTCCCCACATGTCACCCTCTGGGAGACTCAGTTGTGTCTTCACATTGGTGGCCATTGCTCAGGCTGCAAAGAAGCCCTTCCCATTCAGAGAGGGCACAAGGTCATTACCATCCTGTTTCAAATCCTTTTTCAGTCTGGCTGGCCTTCCTCTTTGCAAATGGTGATGGACCTGCTTTCCTCTCTAAGGTTAACCTGCTCTATTCCAGATTGTTTTTGCCTGCTGTCTTCATTTTGACAAGTAAGAAGTCTCTTAGCACAGTGTGGTAGCACAGGCTTATAATCCCTAGGTACTTGGGATGCTGAAGCAGGACCGGGAGTTTGGATACTTAGCCTGGGATACTCAGGAAGACCATATCTCAAAACAAAAACCAAATCAAACCAAACCATCACTGTGAACAAACCCCCAAATCAAGCAGTCAGATGCTCACTGTGGCAGCAGCCAGAAGCAGCACACCCAACTTGCCACTGAAGAGGGGAAGTGGAAGCAGGTGGGTAGTGTCAGCTTTGAAGATCAGAAGCCAGCTAAAACAAGGAAGAAATGAGCCACAGGAAGGCCCAAGAGCTTGGTGCTAAGTAAGTTACCCAGTATCCTTAAGGCTCCTCAACCACCAGGAAGTGGGCCTCTACCATGTCCCCTTCTTCCTTCCCTTTCCTTTCACCTCTTGTGACACTCAGTTCTGGGCACTGCCACTTGGGTTGTTGTCTCTAGAGCCTGATCCTGGGGCTGTTTGTCTGACACATCCTTCTCACAAGAGCTGAAATAGCACCAAGTTCCTACTGCTCCATCTTTCAAGACCTTTCCCAGGCAGACACCTTCCTTAGCACCCATCATTTTCTCATAGTAGGAAATGGCACAGTCAGAGGCCCTGCTTTCTCTACTTGCCCTCTTTGAAGTGATGTCAATGAACAACATAAAGATGTACAGATTGGGAAGCCAAGCCATACCTGCACTGCAGGGCTGCGTCACCCTGGAGCTGTCTCAGAGAATCATGGGTGAGAAGCCACATTTCTCCACTTCTTCCTGAGGGAGAATCAGGAATCGGCCAAGAAAGCTGACCCTGAAGGAGTTTGGGAAGACAGGGGTGAGCCCATAAATGACAGCAATCCGCCAGGTTGCATTTGGGGAGAGGTCGTAGATACTCGGTAATTCATGGCATAGGTGGAACCCACAGAGCGGCGTAATGGAATAAACTGTTTAACAACAGAGCCAGGCGTGGTGGACGCATGCCAACATTTGGGGTCTTGTTGGAAATTCAGATTTAGACCACTTGCCTGAAGCAGGACCTATATTTTAAGATCTCATGGTAGGCTGGCATGGTGGTGCACTTGGAAGCTGGAGACAGGAAGACCAGGAGTTCAAGGCCAGCCTTCTCTATCTAGTGAGTTTGAGGTGGGCCTGAGGTAACTAAGGTCCTGTTTCAAAAAACCAACACCAAAACCAGAAATTAAAAAAAAAAAAAAAAAAAAAAAAAGAGATCCCCCAAATGATTCATAGTGTAAAGAACTCTCTCCTGAAAGGATGACTCAGTTTCAATCGCTTTTTCTACTTAATAGCTGAACTCTCGGGCAGAATCCTTCCCTGGCATTAGAAGCAGAGTGGTTCTATGCAGCCTGAGGAGGACAGGCTGATCTGAACATCTGTGAAACCCCCAGATCCTAAGACTCTTACGTTACTGAATGTACATTCACGGGAACCAACGAGATCAGCTTCTAAGGGCCAGACGGTGTGGCACATGGAATACATGTGAGGCTCTGTGGATGGGACACCTGCAAACACCAAGGCTTCTATGCTCAGTCTGCATGGCTCACATGCCCAGCCCAACCTCCAAGGCACAAGCCAGTCCAGGAAGCTTCAATAAAGTCCCAGGCCTGTCAAAACAGGTACAGCACAGACCTTGTTTCCAAGGCTGTATATTCAGACCCATGATCTTTTTTTTTTGGCTTTTTGAGACAGGGTTTCTCTGTGTAGTTTTGGTGCCTGTCCTGGGTCTGGTTCTGTAGACCAAGCTGGCCTCGAATTTACAGAGATCCGCCTGGCTCTGCCTCCCGAGTGCTGGGATTAAAGGTGTGCGCCACCACCGTCCGGCTTCAGACCCCATGATCTTCAAACCCATTTCCGTGGGCCTTCATGGCTGACTCATGTGGTGAGACTGCCAACAGGAGTGCTTTACAGATCCAGATCATGCTTTTACCTTGGACTGGGCTCCTAGACTTGCTGAGGAATGCACCTTTTAGCCCATTTGGGACTCTATCCAGCTAGTCTTTTGTTTTTTAAGGAAAAAAACTGCCCCTAGAAAGCTGGGAGGTTCTTCTACACGGAAAATAAACATGTTTTGAAAGTGGGTAGATGGGGTATGAGACACTTGTGTTCAAAGCCTTTTATCTGAAGATCCCAATCCTCTAACCTAGAAGAGACAGGTGCATGTGAGGATTAAAGCCATGAGCTAGCCCCAACATGGCATGTTAGGTCTGTCTTCGGGATCTGCGTTGGTGATGTAGGAATACTGTAGTGTTTTTGCAGTTCCAAGACTGATCCAAAACTCACATCAACATGTGAGTGAAGCTGCCTAGGACCTCAGCTGTCAGGTCCCCAGGGAGGCAGCCATTGTGGATCTTGGCAAGACTAGGAGGCTTTGCTGAGATGACAACCAGAAAGGCCAGAGTCTGACGGGTGAGCTGACTCACTAGGTCACACCAGCCACAGCAGGGACGGAGCAGGGAATGGTTAACTGGGAAACTCACGCCTGCCAGTGTGCTCTGTATGAGGCCTTGGTCACGTTTACCAGTAAGAAAAACAGGACCCAGGCTATCAGCAAATGCTACTTGAAAATGAAGGTCCATCTTTAGGACTGGAACAACAGCTGTCCAGCAGCCAGTCTGTCTGTCTCCATCAAGAGTATTGGTGGGCCACGGCAAGGGAGGCATGAGTCCTGTTCGAAGGTGATGCAAGAACATGTCAGTGCTGTAAGCTCAATCACAGAAACAGCAACTGCCAATCCAGGCAGGCAGCTAGTGCCCTTTTCTCAACTGACCAGCCAGCTGTCAAAAACATGGATGCCTGGAATCCCCAGGTACTCATTTCACTGTTTTCTTTCACGATACTTACAAGTACCAAACTTTGGGACACTGTTAGTATTCAAATTACCACTATCTAACTCTGCCTGGTCCAGGCCAGGTCACACTGCCCACATCCAGGTCCTGAATCACAAGGAACCCACACCCCCAGGGCAGACACTGCATGCCAGGTACTTGGTCAAACCTCCTTTGATGGGTGGAGGCAAAGCCCTGAGTTCAGTTAACACCGCCCCTGAGCAAACACCCACAGCGCATGCCGTGTCCCACAGCCCATCCTTTTTGATCAGGGTAAAGGTTCTGCATTCGGATCCTGTCAACCTCTGAGGGCGCTACTTTGTATACTAGAAAGGCAGCTGCAAAGACCACAGACACTTTAATTTACATAAAATTATCTCACTCCATTTTATTTAAGATTTTTTATCCAGTTAGTAAAAGAAAGATGTGTCTCTCTTTATACATATGTACAAGTTCAGCTATAAAAATAGACAGCACATTCAAAGAGAAAAGGCTTGGCATTTTCTGATCCCCTCTAAAGAGCATCTGTACACAGGAGTCAGGGTTTGGGTAGGGAATCCTTATGATTTAAATTAAATGATTTCCCTACACCTACCTCAAAAAAAAAATTAAAAAAATCAATCTATCTAAACTCAATTCCGCGATTTTCAGGTGTGCAAATTAGAGGCTGGCCCTCCCAGAAGCACCTGCTCCACCAGGGACCTCAGGTGGAGAGCCCTTCCAGCCGCCCCTTCCCCTCTCAGAGGGCAGCAAGCTCAGGGAGCGGGGCTGGGGCTGGGAGGGTGGTGCTGAGCTTGGTGCTGAGCTTGCCCCCCTCCTGCTATCCCTCTCAGTGCAATACAGACAGTGCATACAGCCAAGCAGGGCTGACGGGCAAGGCCGGGGAGACTGTGCATTCAGGACGGACAAGGGGCATCTGCAAGATGGGGAGGATGTCCTGCTGACTGAGGTGGCTCCTGGTCTCTTTACTGGCTTCTGAGAAGTCCCTTGAGTGGGGGCTGCTGCTACTGCTGCTGGTGGGACCCAAAGCTTCCCTGGTGTGAACGTGCCCGACAGTGGAGGAAGCTGGGACTGCCCGTGGGTCTGCTTCCTCCAGCCTGTCACCCTTGGAGCCACTGTCTTCCCTGACCTCCACTGCACATTTCAGTGAGGACATTGTACAGGCAGATGGGGTTTAGAGACTCAGGAGCGCCCAGACTGCGGACACCAGGGAATCATTTCCTTCCTTTCTAGCCCTGTAGGAAATCATAACCTTTAGAGAGGTCTCCACTATGGAAGGCTCTTCACAGCACCGGTGGAGCCTTCATGAAGGACGTGGTCAGAGCTGAAGAGTGGGGTGGGATGGAGACAGTGTGCCTGAGCATCTAAGAGGGGTCTATGTCAGGCCCTTCCCCGGAAAGAGGTTAAGACTCGGCTGCAGAGTTCATCTGGGAGGCTGTGGGCCCGAACCCAGGACACTCCTTTGGAAACAGGGGATCAAAGTGCTCACACCGACCACCTGCCTGTCCTCTTCTGCTGCAGCTCGTCTTTTCCACTCTCCAAATAGGATGCAAGATGCCACACTGGGTAAGCCATCCAAAGACCACTGTGGCCCCGGACTGTGGCCCCTGGTTTGGTTGAAGGAAGCTAGAGGGCAGAGATGGTTACCGTCCGCCGGCAGGGTTGGTGCCTTTGCCCTGTTTCCGGATCAAGGAGTCTGAGGCTAGGCTGCTGGTCATATGAAGGCTCTTAGGAGTCCCAGGAATAGTATTTCCTTTGTTCAAAGGGGAACTTAAGGGAGAAGAGGCGCTTGAAGGTCCAAAGTCTGCAAGGCCAGCAGGTCGGACAATGGATGTCTGCAGAGGACTGCTTGCGGAGATTCCTGTGGGGATGGAGAAAATCACAATGACCCTTAGTGGCAGTTGCCTGTGAACTACCCTGGCAGTCTGCAGTACTGTCTAAGTGTGGGCTGGAAGAAAGGGGCGGGAACCCTGCTCTGCTGCTCTTTGCCGACATCTTTGAGGTGCATTTGCCTGTCTGTAAGATGGCTGGGTTAAGAAATGGTGACACACTCAGCCCTACCTGCATTACCTCACCCAGAGAGGAAGATGCGCTCTTCAGACTCTGGAGAGGGCATGTGTCCAGTGTAGGAGGCTTGCTTACAGGATGAAAATTCTAACTCACTAGGTACTAATGTTTTGTTGTCTTCTTCTGGAAAGCACCTGAGTTTAGCGGCCTTTTGTTTGGTTTTGAGAAAGGGTTTCTGTGTAACAGTCCTGGCTGTCCTGGAACTCAGAGATCCGCCTGTTCCTGCCACCCGAGGGCTGGAATTACAAGTGTGTGTCACCACCGCCCGGCTGCTGCTTCCTTATTTCAGAGGCCTCTGCTCTTCAACAAGTCTGGCCAGGGAACACAAGGTGACCTAGCCTAGCTTGTGTCTATATCCAGTCAATTCCCTGGCACCAGCCAAGGCTACCTCTGTTCTCCAAGCTCTGTCATGTCAAGGACTTGGTTAACCTCTCATCTTAGGTGACTGCTCTCTGGACAACAATGAACCTGCCCTTCTCTACCATGAGACAAATGTACCTCCTCCTCGTACCTCAACACTGTCTAGTACATTTGTTCTGCTTGTTAACTTCTTTCCCCGGTCTTGGCACACTTACTATGCAGCAGAGGATAACCTCAAACTCCCGATTCTCCCAAGTACTGGAACTGCAGGTGTGTACCACCATGCCTGGTTATGTTTCTTCTGTATTACTTGGTGGGCACACAGATCTCTGTCCACCCACAGTGGTACTACCGGTCACTTCTAGACCAGTCCTTCTCCTTCTTCATTCCCAGCTAGCAGTGTCTGTTGATTGTTCTGGCCAGTCTATCTGCTTACCCTGTCTCTTCCCACCTGCTTCTCTGATGTGTATCACACTGCCCCATCCATGATGAGCCCTGTCATATCGACAGGCTTTGATTACTGGAGACACTGCTCTTTTCCAAGGATACAAAGGAGCTAGCAAAGGATTAAGAAACACCAGGGTAGGCTACTGTACTTATTTCCTTAATAAAGCAATAAATGAATCTGGAGGCTCCTGCAGTGGGAGAAAAGAGGTGAACCAACTTTTACTGAGCACTCACAATAGGCCAAGCACTTTCTATACAAGTATGCCTTCCCTTGCTCTAACAATCCAGAAGTCCAAGGTCACCACTGTCTATATCATGAGAACAAGGCAAGCCTCTGATGTATGCTACTCTAACGAGTTGACCCAAAACCCCTATGAGCTACACTAGCCCACACGAGGTATTTGTTTACAGCAGGGTGTCACTATGAAGGCCTGGTGCTCTAGAACCTGTCTCTGGGTGCTGAGACTACGGATGTGTACCACCGTATCTGGCTGAGGTCATCCTTTGCACAGAGGTGGGGAGGCAGTTCCGTCAGCTCCTCCTCACAGCACTTGGACGGCTTGCATTCTGACTCCAATCGTACTCTCTGTCTCCGTCAGAGCAGCCACTTCTCTCCAGCTGTCAACAGTCCTTTCCCACACACCTGCGAAGCTCCTACCCACCAGGTCTCGCCATGTCCTCCAACCTTGACTTTCATTGCTCCTCCTCGGCATAACTTGGCTGATATGCTCAGTGAACCTCAACATGC
The DNA here is from genome assembly GCF_949786415.1 of Peromyscus eremicus. Classification (NCBI taxonomy): domain Eukaryota; kingdom Metazoa; phylum Chordata; class Mammalia; order Rodentia; family Cricetidae; genus Peromyscus; species Peromyscus eremicus. The sequence continues at coordinate 11,538 of NW_026735575.1, read as the reverse complement.
CACCGTGGTTGCTAACTCTTCCGTTTGCCTGAATCCTTTCTCACTCACGTTCTCCTCCATTCTGAATGATACCCACAATCCTTAGAGCAGGTCCATGGTTCCTCCCCCTTTTGACCTGTAACCACAAGGAAGCTGCTTCTTTTGGGGCTTGTTCCACTCAAGAGCAGGGTCTAGGAGCGCTATGCTATGGCTCTGCTCCTATGGGCACCAGGTGTTCACTGCCTGAGCCATGGCTCAGGTAGCTGGATGAATGTTAACTATCCTTGTTTGGATTACTAAAAAGAAAGTCTCGGAAAAACAAACCAACCAACCAACCTAGAATTAAAAAAGGGAAAGGCGCCGGGCGGTGGTGCACGCCTTTAATCCCAGTACTTGGGAGGCAGAGCCAGGCGGATCTTTGTGAGTTCAAGGCCAGCTTGGTCTATAGAGCGAGATCCAGGAAAGGCGCAAAGCTACACAGAGAAAACCCTGTCTCAAAAAACCCAAACCCCCCCCCCCCCAAAAAGGGAAAGGCAGGGAAACTGGATGTTTCAAGTATAGCCCCCAATTCAGCTCACTCTGGCCATAGCTACTTCTAGCCAAACACAGCACTTTCTCAAGCCAAGAGGAAAAGGGGCCAGTCAGAACTGCTCCGTTTGAAACCGGGCTCTGGGATTCTGGCCTGGAGTATCCGCCCACTCTACCTTGTAGATGCTAAACAGACTCTCAGACAGTCCTGGACCACAGTCTGCAGGCCCCCTGGCCTCCGCACCTTTAGACACGTTGTACCCGTATGCAGCATAGGCAGCTGCAGATGCCGCTGCAGCCCCTGCTTTGGCTCCTGCCATGGCAGCAGCACTGCCCGCTGTGGACTTCCGGCTTCGGCCTTTCCCTGCTCCTTTGGCTGTGCTTCCTGAACCCTTGGGGCGGCCTCGGCTTCGAGCTGAGTGACCACGTCCTGCAGCTGGCACTTCCTGAATGGAAATTCCTGTGGAAACAAATAGCCAAGAGGGAAAAAAAAGAAAACTCTTAAAATGTTAACAAATATTCCCTTGCTGGGTGGTGGTGGCACACACCTGTAAACCCAGCACTCGGGAGGCAGAGCCAGGTGGATCTCTGTGAGTTCGAGGCCAGCCTGGTCTACAGAGTGAGATCCAGGGCAGGCAGGACTGTTACAAAGAGAAACTCTGTCTGGAAAAGAATAAAACAAAAAACAAAAAACCAAACATCCTGCTCCAAAGGAAAAAAAAAACACACAAAAAAAACAAGCACCAAATATCCCCTTGACAGGAAATGCGGGCTCTCAAGGTATTCTGTTTTGTTTGAGACAAGGTTTCCGAATGTTGCTCAGGCTGGCCACAAACTCCTGATCTCAAGTAATCCTCCAATCTCAGTCTCCTGAGCTTTGGAACTACAGGCACAGGATATGGTGCCTGGCTTGCTGAGTATCTGAGGACATCTGGGGCTATCTTTAAACATAGCTATGTTCTTCAAACTAACTTTCCTTCTAAGAAGTGGCTCCACCATGGTTATTTTATTATTTTATTTTTATTCTTGCCCCTTACTAAATGAACTCTAAGGACTTGCTGTGGGAAATTAAACGTGTTTCTGCCTTGGACCTCTATTTCTTTAAAAAAAAAAAAAATCTGGGTATTGAATCTAGCTAGGCCTTGGGCATGTTATATACACACTCTACACTGAACCATATATCCAATCCTTCTTCTAAGTCTGTTTTTTTAATTTAAATTTTGAGACAGGGTCTCACTATGTAGCCAAGGTTGGCCTTGACTATCCTCACACCATTGTGCTCAGTCCTAGTTTCAGGCTTTAAAATTAAGGTTCCTCAAGAAACATACAACCACAGAAGAAATGCCCCCGAAGCTAACCTGATTAAAAACTAGCAAAAACAGGGGCTGGGGAGCTGGCTCCCCTGGTAAAAATACCTGCCACGCAAGCACGAAGACCTGAGTTTGGGCCTCCTGCCCCTCTAAGAGTGTGGCAGCATGTGTGCTGGGGATGGGGAGGGCAGACACGGGATCCAACCCATGGCCTCCATACACACTCAGGAAAGACACCACCTTAGAAACCATCTTTGCCTCTACATGCATATGCACCTAGGTACACTGTCACACCCCACAGTTGAAAACACACACACACACACACACACACAAGTAAAATCTTTTGCTCCCTTTTACTCTTGGATATCAGGTGTGACAGCTTGATTAGATCCCTGGATTTGACCACGGAGGTGGAAGGAGAGAATCAACTCTCATAACCTATCCTTTGGCCTCCACATGTGTGCACACACACAATAAATAAATAAATAAATAAATAAATAAATAAATAAATAAATAAATAAATAAATAAATAAATAAATGTGCCTGATGTGGTGGTGCATGCCTTTAATGCCAGGATCTGGGTGGGAGTCAGGGCATGAGGATCTCTTATGAGTTTAAGGCCAGCCTGGTCTACACAGTGAGTTTCAGAGCTATGTGAAAGACTCTGTCTTAAAACAAACAAGTCATAAAAAGTCTCTTAACCTAAAAAGAATTGGACCTTGCCCACCACCAAATGAATGCTTCCTATTAAGTAGTGGAACGGGCTGGAGCTGTACGAGACAGAAGCATCACTTACCATTCACAGTGTCTGAGACAGAACCTGTTATGGAAGCAGGAGAATTAGTGGCTCGAGACTGAGGAGCTGAGGAGGCTGGGTCATCCACGATAACCAACATGTCACTGCTGCTCTCATCAGGGGGAATGGAGCCAGTGTGCAGCTCACTGCTGATTGAGATCTAGAAGCAGAAAGGTTGAGATCATACCCTCACTGGCTGCAGCCCTCATGCTCAAGTGAGAACACGCCTCAGGGGACATGCATGTATTCTCTCTCCGGCCTGCCTTCAGTGTTGATCCTGCCTTGGGTTCTGAGAGCCAGCCTGCCCTTATGCAACCCTTTCCCACAAGGCTGGAAGCAAACACTGCCCAGCAGCCCAGCATCATGTCCCCACCATAAGGTCAGGATGCAGTCCCAGTATGTGATGAAGATATCCAGAAGGAGCCTCACCTCACTGAAAGGGCTGGGCATGGCCGAATCGACACTTATGAAGGAGTCATCGCCATCAGCAGAGAGGTTGGAGTTGTCAGCAGAAGGAACAAATGGGATCACGAGGTTCATGCCCTCTTTTCTCCTTTTCCCATCCAATTCATCTTCCTTTTTCTTCTGGGAATACAAAGGTCAAAAAATACATAAAAAACATGAGCATTTCCCCAAAGAGAAAAGTGAGATTAGGAAATAAAAGGATGACAGGCAGAATTTTGCTATACGGCTCCAGATAGCCTGGTACTTGTTACGTTTCCTGGTCTAGTCTCATCCTCCTGCCTCAGCCATCCAAGTGCTGGGATGACAAACACACATCACTGACACTTGCTTAAGACAGGATCTTGCTCTCCAGCTCAGGCTGGCCTCAAATTCCCTCCATCTTCCTGCCTCTAACTTCTTGAAGGCATCACCATTCTGGCTCCATTCCTTTTGTGTGTGTATAGGTTATATGTGTACTGAGGATTGAACCAAAGTCTCTCACGTTTGAGGCAAGTACTCCATCACTGAGCCATATCTCAAGCCCTGAATCATCATAAAGGAAGTCAAAACTCAGAGGAGGAGAAAGGTATATCGTGTCTCTTCACACCCTCTACTGGGCTTGCTTATTTCCTTATTTATTGTGTGTATGTGCATGTGCTGCATTCATGTGGAAGTCAGAGGACAACTTGCGGGAACTGGTTCTTCCCTTCTGTCAAACTCAGGTCATCAGGCCCTTTTCTGGATTGTTGAGACAGTCATGTTGTCTACGTCTATTACAGGGTGAAGAGTGTAAACACCGTGTAGTTCATGTTGTCATTGAGTACTTTCTATTCTGTATTTGGAGCATGGATGACATCTGATCTAAATGGTTACTCTATAATAGGCAAGGTAGCTGGGTGGGTACAGGTGATTGCCACTTAAGCCTGGGGATCCCAGTTCAAACCCCAGGATCCATATAAAGGCAGAAGGAGAGAACCAACTCCACAAAGATGTCCTCTGACCCTCCTATACTCAGTGTGGCATGTGAACAGGAACACACACACATACACACATACACACACACACACACACACACACACACACACACAAAAGCATTGTTAATTTCTGTAGTGTCCTATGTGAGAAAGCCACATCTTATTAAGCCACATCCCCAGACTTTCATCTTTTTCTGAATGTTAAAGGTAATGGGTTAGATATAAGAACAGAGTGAGGAAAAGAGCCTGCCTGGGAAGGGGCAGAGAAGACAGCCCAGGCCAGGAGGATCTCAGCTTTCATTTTTAGGACTTCCCAACTCCGTAAGAGAGGCAAGTACAAGGTGTCCCCAGGCTAAAACTGGCTCTTCATTAAAAAGAGGCTATACAGACCAGCTCTAGGCTGCTGACCATCAAAGGCCTATGACCAAAGGGATCCTGCCCTAACCTTTTATTTTGAATAGTCTCAACTGTGCAGCCCATGACTGGCCTGGAACTCAGAGACATATGCCTATCTCTGCTTCCCAAGTGCTGGGGCAGGAGATTTTGTGAGTTCCAGGACAGCCAGGGTTATGTAGACAGACTCTGTCTCAAAAAACAAAAACAAAGTTCTATAAAAGCTAGTTATGTAGTAACATCACCTTGGCCATCATCGTTATCACTGACAGAGAGGTCCCAGTCCAACTGTGACCAACATTAGAGTCTGTGAAAAGGAACACAGCTCTACATTTGATGTCTTTTACACCATCAAATGTCCGTCAGCACAGAACTGTTTCAGATCACACAGACGGGACTAGTGAGATAGCTCAGCAGACAAAGCACTTGCTTGCCAATCTGGAGCACCTGACATTAACCCTCAGAGCCCCCCGCACACGATGGGGGTAGAAAAACCAGCTTTCCCAAGTTCTTCTCTGATCTCCACATGCAGGCTGTGGTTTATCACGTATGCAGATATGCGTGCACACACTGATCCAAGGCCTGCCAGTCCCTATCCACCCCAGTCTGCAGATACCTTCTCCGCATACTTCTCCCGCAGTCCCTATCCACCCCAGTCTGCAGATACCTTCTCCGCATACTTCTCCCGCAGTCCCTATCCACCCCAGTCTGCAGATACCTTCTCCGCATACTTCTCCCGCTTGCGTTTCCGTTCCTTCACGCGGTTGGTCTCCTCCTGCTGCCGTTTCTCCTCCTGCCGTAGTCTCACTACCAAGAAAATATAAAAACACTCAAGAGTCTTCGAGAATCACAACTTCTACCCTTTGAAATGTAGGCCACATCCTCTAGTGGTTCCTAAGATATAATTTTGTGTTGTTTAATAAAAATACTGGTGGTGTTGCTGTACGCCTTTAATCCAGCACTTGGGAGGCAGAGATGGGAACCCTGGGGCAAGCAGATCTCTGGGAGTTCGAGGCCAGCCTGGCCTACAGAGCCAGTTCCAGGAAAGCCAGGGATACACAGAGAAACTGTCTCAAAAAACAAAAAAGAAAAATACTGGTGTTTTCCTAAGTCAGAAACAGTAATTATTGGTGTCTTAACAGCTTCTAGGTTCAAATATGATTCTACTTAGTTATTGTGGCTTTCCTTGTCTTTCCTACTTGAAAAGAGCTTATTTTTAGATGTGGGGCTGTGGAAGTGCTCACAGGAACTCACAGGATAAACCCAAAACTCAACATTCTCAAAATCTAGAAACTCTAGGTGAAAGGTCTTCATGGTTACAGCAACTTGCTATTGAAATTCTGCATAAAATATTTCTCTGGGGCAGTGGGAGGTTTTTACCAGGTAAAGGTACTTGCTGCCAAATCTGACAACCTGAATTTGAACCTAGAACCCATATATAGTGGAAGTTGACCACAATATCCTGCAGGCCGTCTTCTACCACACATGTGCTATGTCATTCACGCGCACACGTATTAAGTACATAAATATACACACACATACACGTAATTTAAAATGAAAATAAATTCTGGCCTTGGCATACACAGTGCTCATCTCATCTGGGAGTCTGGGGAGGACAGAAGGTTAGTTGCCAGAGTACGTACGTTTCTTTTCCAGCTCTTCATCGTCTAGAAGAAGGCTAACCACTTCTTTAGGTTTCAGGGTATCTGGTTTGAAGTTCCCACCAGAAATCACCATCCGCTGAATCTACACAAAGGAGGTTAACATGTCATTTCCAAGTACCCACTCCCACACCGCAAACATCCAGAATCATCCCTCTGAATCACTTCCATAGGAGGTTCTGACTCTACTACTTCTTGTTCACTTGGCTGGCTCCTCCACCGTATTTGTCCCAAAGAAAGGACAATTGAGGATTTCTTTGTTCGGGACTATTAATAGTCAGTTAAAAATAACTCAAAACATACCATTATTCGGGTACACAGTCAAGTGGGCAAACTGAGGCAGACTCTGAAATGTTAGCCCCCACACAGGCCCCCTGTGGTGTCAGTGTGCACATGAGCATCCTGTTACAGGCTCTGATGTTTCCCATGACTAAGGAAAGACAAGACTCTTCAACAGTCTCAATCCAGTCACTGGGGCTGGCTTCTATCCCCTGCTGCACAATCCCTCCCTCCCCTTGCTTACCTCACTCTTCTCCTTGGCTCTCTGCAGAATGCGTTCCTCGATCGTGCCCTTACAGATAAGCCGGTACACGGTGACCTGCTTTGTCTGCCCTAAGCGGTGGGCCCTATCCATGGCCTGTTGGTCTACAGTGGGGTTCCAGTCACTGTCGTAGAAAATCACCTGCACAGGCAAGAAGAGAATACAACAAAGACTCATGTACTCTGGGTGCAGGACAGAAATTTTCAGAGTGTACGGCTATTCATCCGTCTGTAAACACCGGTGCTAGCCAGGTCACATTTTGTTCCTATCATCTATGTAATGGTGAGAAAGTAAGCCCTTGGAAGACCAAGCTAACTGTTTGCTGCTCTTGGAAAAACAGGCATGCTCCTGGTCTATGTATAGTGCTCATTGAAAAGATGCAAGTATGGACTGGAGAGATGGCTCGGTGATTAAGAGAATGAGGATCCAGGTCTTATTCCTAGTACGCAACAGGAGGCTGATAAACCTCCTGTAACTCCAATTCTAGGGGCTGTGACATCTCTAGTCTTCATGGGAGTACACACCCACACCCATACCCACCCACACACCCCTAAAAATAAATTAAAAGGGGGGTAAGATAAGAGGAGTGCTGGTGTGCGCCTGTAGTCCCTGATACTTGGGAAGTTCACGTGGAAGCACCACTTGAGTCTATGAGTTTAAGACCAGGTTTTTGTTTTTTTTTTTTTTGGGGGGGGGACTGGAGAGATGGCTCAGAGGTTAAGAGCACTGCCTGTTCTTCCAGAGGTCCTGAGTTCAATTCCCAGCAACCACATGTTGGCTCACAACCATCTATAATGAGATCTGGTACCCTCTTCTGGTGTGCAGGCATGCATGCAGATAGAACACTGTATACATAACAAATAAATAAATCTTAAACAACAACAACAAAGACCAGGTTGGACAAAGCAACAAGAGTCCCTTAAACAATTAACCCCGCCCCCAATATAGTTAATATCTACATCTATTACTTGGTATGCTAATATCATCCGCAGAGGACTCGAAGTGCAACCACCATTCTAAGTGCAGTAACTCGCTTACACCCCATAATCTCTGTGACTTGCGTACTAATAAGACCTCTACTTTAGCACTGGGTACACAGCTCAATGGTTGAGCATACACAGCATGTGCTTAGCATGAACACAGACCTTGGTTTGATTTGTAACACTGAAAAAACAAAAAAAATCTTACTTTACAGATAAATTATAATTTATCTAAGATTATAGTCTAATGGAGGACTGGCAATAAAAGATGGGAAAATCTTAAGTACCAGGGTTCCCTGCAAAGACACATACAATTCTCCTAGCATTCCCCAGTTCTCATCAACATACTTCTTGTTCCACGAATGCTAAAATGAAATGTTTAAAGGGTTCCCCCAAAGCTACTTATCTAGTCTGCAGTACAATAATCAACCAATAAGATCAAGTGACCATCAGGTGACCCTAGATTTTTTTTTTTTAAAGTCAAGGTCTATTATATAGCTCTAGCTGTCTTGGAACTTACTCCATAGACCAGACTGGCCTCGAACATACAGAGATCTTCCCACCTCTGCCTCCCAAGTGCTTGGGTTAAAGGCGTGCACCACACCACCACTGCCTGGCTCTGACTCTTACTCTTAATGCTCATGCCATTTCTCTCCTTCCTAAGGACCACAGGCTTACTATCCAATCATTCAGCCTTAGCAGTGCATATGGGAGGGCATCGTTTGTGTTTGAACCAACATTTGTCATGGTCAAGATGTCAGGACTACCTCACTTTCAAATTTTCTCCCCATGTTTGAACTTGCTCAGTGCCACTATACAGTATGAAGTCACCACCCTGGCACATGGAATCTGGATAATTCTGTGAAAGTGGGAATCCTTAGAACTGAATCCTCAGCAATAAAGTTCTCTTGTCAACCTGTTACTTCATCTGTAAACAATTGCTATCCAGTATCAATCTTTTTTTTTTTTTTTTTTTTTTTTTTAAAGATTTATTTATTATGTATACAGCATGTATGCCTGCAGGCCAGAAGAGGGCACCAGATGTCATTACAGATGGTTGTGAGCCACCATGTGGTTGCTGGGAACTGAACTCAGGACCTTTGGAAGAGCAGTCAGTGCTCTTAACCTCTGAGCCATCTTTCCAGCCCCTCCAGTATCAATCTTATGCCAAATTTCCACAAGGAGTAAATGCTCAGCTCTGACTCAAATGAACTGCATTCCAAGGCTCACCACTGACGGTGATGCGGAAGAACACAATGGACCAAGCACAGCCAAGAGCAATGACCACAAGCAGCAGCGTCCCCAAGGACTCCTGTGTGCTACTTTAAGGGCTAAGTCATCTCTCCTGAAACTTTCTCTGTGTTGCCTTTCCTGGAGCACAATACTGTTTCTTTGGTTTGGGGTTCCATGAGACCCCCATCTCGTGGAACCCAAGCTGACCTTAAACTTGCTTTGTAGCTAAGGATGACCTTTGTCATTTAAATTAACCCATTTCTATTAATCTATGAATTGCCACGTAGCTCGTGGCTTTACCTGTCCTCTAGCATGTCTTGCTTCCCAGGTGGCAGGCTGGTGTCTCTCTGACTCCACCCTCCTCTTTCCCATCATTCTCAGTTTGGCTTTCCCATCTAACTTCCTGCCCAGCTACCGACCTGTCAGCTTTTTATTAACCAACGAGAGTAATACATATTCATAGTGTAGAAAAGGACTGTCCCACAGCAGACCTTGAATACTGATCCTTCAGCCTCTATTTCCCAAGTGCTAAATATTATTCAAAAGCAATTTATTTGTGTACTGAGTGTTGGATCTTCTGGGACTAAGGTTACAGATGGTTATGAGCTGCCATGTAGAACCAGGGTCCTCTAGAGGAACAAACAGTTCAAGCTCTTAACCACTGAGCCATCTCTCCAGCTTCTTGCTTTTACTTTTTGCTATAGGATGTTACTACGCAAACCAGGCTACCCTTGAGCTTACAGTGATCTTTTTGCCTCTGCCTCATGAGTGCTAGGATTATAGGTGTGCACTACTATGCCTGGCTATGACATCAGCATTTTAATGCTTCTGGATATATTACTTAAGCACTTCACTGGCTCTTTTGTATGATGTCATTTTTGTTTTGATATTTCATTTTATTCTTTCAGACAAATCTTTCTATGTAGTTCAGGCCAGCCTTGAGTTCATTGAATAGTCTTGTGATCCTTGTGTCATTGTCTTCCAAGTACTGGGATAAAAGATGTATGTCACCACACCTGTCTGGTCTTGCTTTTATATTAAGTATGATTCCTCAACTTTGCCATAGGTTAAATACAAAATGCTGGCCAAAACAATTATTATCTATAGACCTGATGTGGAAAAATACAATGTCCGCCACTTGTAGAGGACACAAACTTTACCAGAATACTTACTATAATTTTAAATTGAGCCTAAAAATTTTTAGAAGAGCTACCTAACTATACATCCATCCACCTACCTTCCCACCCCTGCTTTCTGTCATTTATCATGGTATAGGGGATCAAACTGTTATATGCTAGCAGCTAGACAAATACTCCACTAGTCACCTATATCCTCAGTACCTTTATTTCTTTATTTTGAGATAGGGTCTTCCTATATAGCTTGGTAGGCCTGGAATTCACTATGTAGACAAGACTGGCTTTGAACTTAAAAAGATCCCTTGCCTCTGCCTCCAAAATACACACCACCATATCTATCTTAGACAATCCATTTAAAATTTTCAGGAAGAGCAAAATAAGGAAATACAGACTTAAGGAAAAAAAAAAAAAAGACTTGGATGGGGCTGGAATGATGGCTCAGCTACAAATGCTCTTCCAGAGGACCTGGGTTCAATTCCCAGAGCCCACAGCAAACAATAGCTCACAACCTCTGTAACTCTAGTTCCAGGGCTTCTGACACCCTCTTCTGACCTCTTTGACACCCATGCAAGTGGCACACAGACATACACACAGGCAAAACACCCATACACAAAATAAACTATTTCAACATTAGGATTATCCAACATATGTACAAACGACACACACATGTGATGAAATCTTGAATGAAGCCTGGAGCAATGGTTCAGCATGACTTCACAGTAGACATGCCTACACCATGAATCATAAAATTGCCTTAACATCTGCATTTTTCCTTAGACATCTCAGTGACAATTAAACCCTAATTCAACTTGGGCTCTTCTGGGCTCATAAACAGAAGACTAAATCCTAAGAAATAACTTAAAAGATATATTTGGGAAAAAAAAAAGATGTATTTGGGAAGAGAACAGACTAAAACAGGATACTGTTTAGAAAAAGAAAAATCACAGGAAAAATAGTAAAATATATATAAATCAACAGGTTAAAGCAAGCACAGGAGTGAAAAGAATGAGACACAAAATAAGACAGATGAACGCTGGGACCACCATGGCATGACCTGGTGGGTGTGCTGGGGGGGGGGGGAGGGGAGGGAAGACACGGGACAACCGAGTACTCAAGTGAGACACAGATGACAGCCACACTTCAGTCTCTGGTGCTCAGTGAGACAGTCTAGAGACAAACAAGTAACAATTACAGGAGTAGAGCTGATTTAGCTGGGGATGATGAAAGTATGTCATGTAGAATGTGCAGCCCAGCAATGACTAAGGTGAAATCTATGAACAGTACCTTCATGAAGCTGTAAACACTAAGCCAGGCATGCTGGGAGGCATGGTAAGAGCTGGCATGGTGTTCCGGGATTGGACTATAAGCCAAGGAATGAAGGAGTGAAATGGAAAACAGGGAAAACTCCACAGGAACAACCAGAGAATTTTGGCTAACAACTGGAAGTGGGACTGGCGCTTTCTCTTCCAAGAGAACACATGTTAGTTAGTCCAGTCCCTTGAGAGAGCTAAAAGCTAACTCCATTGGGCATAGAACATATCATGTTGCTAATAAGAGATAAAA